>NC_138180.1:52869488-53077789 GCF_964165515.1 Mesoplodon bidens
CCCAGACGGGAAACTCTGGGATACACAGTGAGTGTCCTGTAGGGTCAGTTTTTGCCCAGGATGCCTGGTTCGCATAGAAACAAGCCTAGTCCACCCCACTTCCGCCATGGGAGACCCCAGTTCCAACGTGCACGGTTTGACCAGCTATCACAGCATCAGGGCCCCCTTCCTGGAGTTGTAGACTTTCAGTGTGACAAGTGTAGAGATATGTGTATTTATATCATGCTGGCAGCCAACCGACCTCTTCTGTTTCACTTTCCCCACTTTTTCTGGAAGCCACTTGCTTGTGGAAGGTCCTCCCAGGCAGTCCCTAGAGGCTTCCAGGCAGGCCGAATGGAATGATGGTTTACATGACAAGGGCACCTTTCATATGCAGAGCTTGAAAGCAATGAGCTTCCAAATGAGGTTTGGTTCCCGCAGGGCTGGGGAGGCTACTGGGACTCTCACACCTTCTTCTTTCTTTCCCAGCTGCTTCAAAAACATTTCTTAACCACCACAATAAAAAACAGAACTACCATATGACCCAGCAATCCCACTCCTGGGCATACACCCGGAGAAAACTACAATTCCAAAAGACACATGCACCCCCATGTTCATAGCAGCACTATTTACAATAGCCAGGACATGGAAGCAACCTAAGTGTCCATCAGCAGAGGAATGGATAAAGGAGACGTGGTACATACATACAGTGGAATACTACTCAGCAGCCACAGAAAGGAACAAAATTGTGCCATTTGCAGAGATATGGTTGGACCTAGAGACTGTCATACAGAGTGAAGTAAGTCAGAAAGAGAAAAGCAAATATTGCATATTAATGCATATATGTGGAATCCAGAAAAATGGTAGAGATGAACCTATGTGCAAAGCAGAAATAGAGACACAGACGTAGAGAACAAATGTATGGACACCAAGGGGGGAAAGGGGGTATGGGATGAATTGGGAGATTGGGATTGACATATATACACTACTATGTATAAAATAGATAACTAATGAGAACCTGCTGTATAGCACAGGGAACTCTACTCACTGCTCTGTGGTGACCTAAATGGGAAGGAAATCCAAAAAGGAGTGGACGTACGTATACATATGACTGATTCACTTTGTTATACAGCAGAAACTAACACAACATTGTAAAGCAACTCTACTGCAGTAAAAATTTAAAATATGTATATATATAAATAAAAAGAAAATTTAAAAACGGAAATAAAGGGGGCCCACTGAGGGAAAAAAACTGAGTTTTTTAAATGGGCAAAGAACGTGAACAGATATTTCTGCAAAGAAGATATGCCAATGGCCAATAAGCACAAGAAAAGATGCTCAACATCACTGATCCTTAGAGAAATGCAAATCAAAAGCACAATGAGACACCACCTCACACCCACTAGGATGGCTATAAACAGAAACAAAAAACAGAAAATAACAAGTGTGGGTGAGGCTGTGAAGAAAAGGGACCCTCCTACACTGTTGGTGGGAATGTAAATTGATACAGCCACTGTGGAGAACAGTATGGAGGGTCCTTAAAAAGCTAAAAACAGAGTTACCGTACAGTCCAGCAATTCCACTTTTGGTATTTATCCAAAGGAATGGAAAGCAGGGTCTTGAAGAGATACCTGCACACCCGGGTTCATAGAAGCCTTATTCACAAAGGTGGAAACAACCCAACTGCCCATCCATGGATGAATGGATAAACAAAGTATGGTCCATCCATACAATGGAATCGTATTCAGTCATGAAAAGGCAAGAAACTGACACAGGGTACAGCATGGATGAACCTTGAGGCCATCGTGCTCAGGGAAAGAAGCCAGACACAAAAAGACACAGCTTACAGGAAACACCCAGAATACGCAAATCCCTAGTCAGAAAGAAAAATGGGTGCCGGGGCCAGGGGAGGGGAAAAGGGGAGTTAGTGTTTCATGGGGACAGAGTTTCAGTTTTGCACAAGGAAAGGCGTTCTGGAGAGGATCATGGCGATGTCTGCACGACAGTGCGAACGGACTTAACGCCACTAAACACTTAAAAACGGTTAAAAGGGTGCATTTCATGCTTTGTCTATTTCACTACAATAAAATGGGTTTTATTAAAAAGTTTCAAACACACATCCTAGGCCTTCCTTTGCTCCAATAAAACTGAAAGTTGGCATGATTTCTTCAACCCCGAGTAAAAAAGGAGGGATGACACACACTAAAAAGAAAGAAGACGGAAGAACACTGATGTGTGCGTGGGCAATCCCCCCGCCCCGAGGTTCTCTTCCCGGGGGCAGGGATCACGTTCTACTAAAAGCGCTATTTGCCTTTTATTCCATGGCTTTCACTCTGTGGGTAACCCTGGGAAGGTTCTGAGCAGCAGGACAGACCGGAGTTAAGATTTAATGAGCCATTTATATGCATGTCTCTTTCCAACGGCTGCTGTAACAACAGCGCACCCTCAAGGCTCAAATGATGCATATTTATTATCTCACAGGTCTGGGGGGTCAGAAGCCCCACAGAGCTAAGGCCCCGGTGTCAGCGGGGCTGGTGCCTTCTCGAGGCGCCGAGGGAGAACCTGTTCCTTGCATTTTCCGGCTTCTACAGACCACCCACACTGCTTGGCTCCGCGGTCCCTTCCCCCATCCTCAAGTCCCACAAAGGCTGGTCCTACGTTCCTCACATCACATCACTCCGCCCCTCCTTCTCCCTCCCGCGCCCACTTTGAAGGACCCTGTGCTTACACTGAGCGCATCTGGATAATCCAGGATCATCTCCATCTTAAGGTCAGCTCAGGACCAACCTTAGCTCTACCTGCTACGGTAATTCCCTTTTGCCACGTAAGGGAACATGCCCACCTGCTCTGGGGATGAGGAATCAGGGATCGGACGTCTTCGGGGGTCATTTTTCTGCTTGCCACACACGATCAAGAAGGGACGTAGTGGGGACCTAGACCTGTATCCTCTGACAGAATTCACGTAGCAGTTAATTTCCCACCAAAGTTTTCTATAAACTGTCGTGATTCCCTCCTGCCTCCCGGTGGGCACGTCAAAGAATTGAACAAGGCTTGACAGACAGCTGGGCTTTTTGTTTTTCTAAAATAAATAAATAAATAAAATCTAGAGTCTTATCACAAAATCAAAGATGATAAAGCACAATTTCTCTTCTAAAACATGGATTCAGACAAAGTCACGCCACTAAAAATAAATGGTGTGTATGGCGGAAATAAAGCCTAGATGATTACTCTTCTCCTGGATACTTTCTCTTGGAATCCACAGCCCTGGTGCTCACCTCGGGCTGGGATGCCAGGAACAGAGCCCTTGACGTGGTTTTGTGAGCATCGTGAAACTGCCAGGCATCTCCTCACAGACGAGGAGCTAAGGTGTTTCCCGGGGAACTGAGATCATGCCTGCTTCTACCAGGGCTTCCTGCAAGACACGCTCTCACTTTTATTTTGTTTGGGCTTTTGGTTTGGGTTTTTAATGTTTGTTTATTTATTTATTTTTGGCCATACCGCGCAGCTTGTGGGATCTTAGTTCCCCAACCAGGGAGTGAACCTGGGCCCCTCAGCAGTGAAAGCATCGAGTTCTAACCACTGGACCGCCGGGGAGTTCCCTGCTTGGTTTTAAATATCAAAATTTTGTGTTCTTGATATTTAGTTTAAGTGGTTTAGGGATAATTTAAGAGGTTATATGCTATATGACGATTTTATGTTATATATTATATGCTATTGTGTATGTTATGCTCCATCAGTTATGTCATTTATATATCATAATGGCAATTGTATGTTATGACGTACATTGAGTGTCGTGTTTTATGTCAATTACATGTTATGGTATGTACTGCGTGTTATATGTCAGCTATAATGTCTTTTTTTTTTTTGAGTTTAGAACTCAAACCTTTATTCATGCTGTAAAGGGGAAGCAAACTGATTAGTAGTCACATACATGGTGTAACAAGACTGGTTCTTCCCATAGAGAGCAACATAAGTACTTTTTCCTCCTACTTTTAGAGTTTCAATTTCACAACAGCTTACCGGAACACATTTCCCCATACATGCATGACTACTATTCTTTAAATTCCAATGACAGTCACTGTATCCTGCCCCAATCACGGGTTAAGAACTGAACTACCATGTCAACATATTTTTAAACATTAAAAAGAGAACCCAGAAAGCTCCCAGGTGTATAAATACTGGGGATTTAAAATTTTCAAAGTGAAATTCAATGGGAAGAGGGACATGATAAAAAAGCCACTGGTATTACTTTATCACAAAGGATTCAGATCTTTCCCTGAATTTTCACAAACAAACCATAATCTAGTAATAAAGCACCTCCCCATCCCCAGTTTTGCTTATTTCCCAAACTGATTTTGGCTGATAGTTTCCCCTCTAATACGGTTATCACTTAAAAAACACAAACATTCAAACTAAAGATACAGTGGATTACTAACTAGCAAGCCTCCATGGATTGTTTGCTACCAAATATTACAGTAATTTTACAGCGATCACAAAAAGTCATTAGGTTCTCCTTGTTACTATGACGACGAAAAGTAAAACTCCTGCTGTTTCTAATACTCATCACAAAGAAGAGAAGTGCTTATAAGGCAGGAAGTTAACACAAAATTCCTTTAGAAATCATTGCATTTTCACTTTGCTCAAGTTTTTCAACTGCAAAACCTCAGTGAAAAAAAAAGTTGCAAACCCAGAAGAGTACATCTCACCATCTTAAGTGCACTCCAAAATCTCAAGCTTACTTTAAAAGCCCACAATATGGGTATTTAAAGTCTTTTTGAAGACCTCTCCCAAATACCACACATCTCCAGATAAACCACGTAAGAAGCTTGAAAGCAGTGAAGGATGTTAACCTGCTGATGCAAGTTTGTACGCAGGCCTCCCGTTGCGGAGCACAGCCTCCGGACGTGCGGGCTCAGCAGCCATGGCTCACGGGCCCAGCCGCTCCGCGGCAATGTGGGATCTTCCCGGACCAGGGCACAAACCCGTGTCCCCTGCATCGGCAGGCCGACTCTCAACCACTGCGCCACCAGGGAAGCCCTGATGCAAGTTTCTGACACCAATCTTTCAAGCCACCGATAACCAGGTCTTCAGTTACCTTTTCAGTCTTCCCCATCTTGCAGAAAAGCAAAACAATTTTGCTTTTTCCCCTGCACTTAGCAGAGTTCTAAGCGTTTTAGAAAGTTTCCAAGCAACTTTTTTTTGTGTGCTTCCAAGTGATAATTTAACTAGCACTGACAATTTACTATTAACTAGTATTTTCTTCGCCCATGAGCTCTATATAATTCCCCAGAACTCTGCCTACTGATCTTTTCTCCAGAGAATTCCCTTCAACCCACATTCCCTACCACTCCCACCCTCTACAACCCACACTTAACCACAACCCTTCCCCCTTCTCCCTTTCTTCACACCCCCCACCCCCAGCACCTGCGGCAGGCTTTTCCCTCCCCACCACCCCTCACCTCAGGGTCCTCCCATTGGAACACTAAGATTACTCTGAAATCTGATCAAGTAAAATTGAAGTTAAAAAACACATAGAGCGGGCTCCCGGATTCCACACTCAAAGCAACACATCTGCTGAAGGCCCCGGATGCATCTGCTTTGGACTTTTAAAGATTGCCCCCTCATAAGCTCATCTGAAGACCTTAAAGGATGGTCTCCTGAATGAATACAGGGCTTCCTGAGCAAGGCCTGGAAACAGGACATTGGAGAACTGCTCCTCCTAAGCCTCTGGAAATTCAATCTGTAGACATCAATTTAGGCGGGCTCTCTCCTCCTCCAGGGTCTCCCCTCCTGCACTGCTACGACTCACACTGGCCAGGGGCTCCATTTCTCCTGGTGCCATCAGCTTGCCATCACAAACACTATAGTAACAAACCACGGTCTATGAAGCATTTCTGGAGCTTTCAGCTGGTACCATCGCTGTGGGCCCACCCAAGGGTGCACCTTCAATCCCCACCCTCTCCACCCGCAAGCAAAACCAACCCGCCCACCCAGAGTCTCCGCTGGGGATGCCTCTCCTCCTTCGGGATTACCGACAATACCGACTCCGGCAGGGACTCCAGCGACTTTCCCGGCTTACCAGAAGCAACGTTTTAAGTGAATGGGTAACCTCGAGAGAGTCAGAGGGAGGAGGAGGAGCGGAGTGAGATCGCAGAAGAGGTAGGCACGGAACCTAGAGGAAAAGCCCAGAGGGGTGCACTGCCACCGCCCTGGGCCGGAACTGTCAGCCCCGCGAAGCTAAGTTCAGCTTCCACAACCCCAGGCCTCATCCCCAGGCGGGTTCACAGCCCTCTGTCAGGGCACTGGGGGCCGCTCAGGCTACACAGGAGCGGCGCCCTCCTTAGAGGTCAGGCTCTCCTTCTCCAGCAAGCAGCTGCAATAGCCAGGCCTGGGGCGTTGTCCGCCCCCTGGGTTACTGTGGGCACTTCCGACGCACCTCTTCCCAGCACAGTTCCCCCAACATCTAGTCTCCGCTTCAAACTTCCTTCTCCTGGCACGCCCCTCCCCCAAGTCCCACCTAACTCTGCCATCTCCCCCACCTGTCCCCTGAGACCCTAAACTGGCCACCTCCTCCCCCAAAACTAAGCCCAGGCCCCCTGCCCTCCCTGTCGCTAACTCCCTATAATGTCCTCTTATGTATCAATCATAATGGCAACTATGATACGACATATACTTTGCACTATGTCAATTACATGTTATGACATGTTATATGTCAGTTATGTCATGTTATATATCATAATGGCAATTATAAGATATATGTTATAGGTCAAGCGTAACGTCATGATAACAATGGCATATTATGAGATATAACATGACATAACATTTGTCATAAGTCAATTAAATCTATGTCACATGTCACATTAAAACATGATCATTTCTGGGACGAAGTGAGAGAGAGGCATGGACATATATACACTACCAAATGTAAAACAGCTAGTGGGAAGCAGCCGCATAGCACAGGGAGATCAGCTCGGTGCTCTGTGACCACCTAGAGGGGTGGGATAGGGTGGGAGGGAGGGAGACGCAAGAGGGAGGAGATATGGGGATATATGTATACAAAGAGCTGATTCACTTTGTTATAAAGCAGCAACTAACACACCATTGTAAAGCAATTATCCTCCAAGAAAGATGTTTAAAAAAAATGATCACTTGATACATGCATATTCTGAAATAATTACTGTGATAATGCTTAACCTCTCCAACCCTTCATAAAATTACCATTTCGTTTTCTTGGTGAGAACACTTAAAGATTGCTAAAAAGAGTAGATCTTAATTATGTAATACAGCACTGTTAACTAGAGCCCGATTCAAGAGGATGCAGTGCACAAAACGCAGCAGTCTTTAATTCAAAGACATGACCTAAGGGAGGACTACAGCCGCGCTCTCTGGACTGAGCAGTGTCACTTGTGGGAATGGCCAATTCCGTGCTGTGCTCGGGCGATGCCCATGTGAGGGAGTAAAGCATTTATGTGGATGGGGGGTGTTTTACTTGCTAAAATCATTTTACTTTGCGTGAATTCAATGCCACTTTCTTGATATGGATAGTTGCCCATCTTTTGAACATGGTGAGGCAAAATGATGCTCGTTATCTGGAAGGAAGGAAGGAAGGGAGGTGGGTGGGAGGGAGGGAGGGAGGGATGGAGAAGTAAAGTAACAAAGAAAGAGAACAGATGTTCCAAGCATCATGTTCATGGCAGGGTACCTGCTAAAGTGGAATGTTAAAATACTTTAGCAGGGCTTCCCTTGTGGCGCAGTGGTTGAAAGTCTGCCTGCCTATGCAGGGGACACGGATTCGCGCCCCAGTCCGGGAAGATCCCACATGCCGCGGAGCGGCTAGGCCCGTGAGCCATGGCCGCTGAGCCTGTGCGTCCGGAGCCTGTGCTCCGCAGTGGGAGAGGCCACAACAGTGAGAGGCCCGCGTACCACCAAAAAAAAAAAAAAAAACCTTCAAATCATTTGAGTGTCTTGCTACACACATTCTACACTGGGTTTTTATCTACATGTGAGCAAAATAAAACACAGTGGAAAGATCCTAACTTGGGGGCACGAGTGGCCACATAGGATCAGTGGTGCGAGCACAGTCGGCCAGAGAAACGTGTGGCGTGCCTGGTCGTTCCCCCTCCCTGAGCCTGGGCTTGTCCCCCAGGCCTGGCACCAGCCCCTTCCCTCTGACAGATGTCCCGGTGGCTTGGGGTCTGTGCGGAGCCTGCATAGCCTGCTGGTTCCTATCTTGTCGGAACTCTTTTTTAAAAAAAAGCAAAATGATAAAAACAAGCTTGCTAAACCAACTGATCATTGAATCAAGAAAATAAATCAGGGCTTCCCTGGTGGCACAGTGGTTGGGAGTCTGCCTGCCGATGCAGGGGACACGGGTTCGTGCCCCAGTCCGGGAAGATCCCACATGACGTGGAGCGGCTGGGCCCGTGAGCCATGGCCGCTGAGCTTGCGCGTCCGGAGCCTGTGCTCCGCAACGGGAGAGGCCACAGCAGTGAGAGGCCTGTGTACGGCAAAACAAACGAACGAACAAACAAAACAAATTTTAGCGAAAGAAGATGCTTTAAAATGTTTCCATCTTGCAAATATTTGACAAGTTGCTATAACTGAAGAAACATTTATGGAAATGACAAAATACTACGTTTCATTTATCAGATCGCCAAAGGTCTAACCATTTGGTGATGTGCAGGTCTGGGGGAGATGTGGGAAAAGGGGCCATTTTAGTAGCTCTTTATGACAGTGGTCATTGGTGCCATGGGCACCACAAAGGCGAGTCGGCAGCCACTAGCAAAACAACTCACATATATTTGAGAAGATGCCACAGAGACACTCATTTTAAAGCCTAGATGAAATGCCCATGCTTATTGATAAGAGGAGGAAAGATGATACCAATTAACAATAAGATTGGTACCATATGAGATCAGCAAAAAGCCGTGACACCATCTGTTGGTCAGGACGTGAATCAATTTGAGCTGCACATACTTCCGGCGGGGGTGTAAACTTGGACCAAATCCTGAGAATCACATGTGCAAAACCTACATTCACACACCCTGGAAACGAGTTGAGTTTCAGGTCTGCACCCCAGAAACAGGCTCGCACACACATTCCAAGACACAACTATCCACATCCACATGACTTGCGCTGGAAAAACCCAGAACCAAGCCAAAACTCTGGCATCCACTGCCCATATCATGTCCAGGGATAACTTCAGTGTATTTAACATGAAACACATACCCGTGGACAATTTCTGCAAAGACAACCCAAAACCTGTGAACAAATGTCTTTCACGGGTGGGGTAGTGGGCTCACAGGTGTGTCCTGGGACCAACTTTTAATTTTCATATTAATAGCCTTGGGCTCTGAGTTGCTTTTTTTTTATTCCAATGTATTCATGATCTATAAATAGTTTTAAAAGAATAAACAGCAATTTAATTTAGAAGCCTCTTAATTACCGCTGACAAAGATGCTCTGTAAATATTAACACACCAAATAAGAAAGCCGAAGAGATGCAATGCAGTTCATTTTTGTAAGCTAGTCAACTGACCTTTAAAATCAGTTGAAACAGCTTTGCTCAACACACAAACCTACACACACACACACACTTTTCCTGAATGCAAATAATCTCAATAGCCTATCCCCAAACGTGGACTATTGTCTGAGGAATGGACAATTGCCTGAACACACATGAAACCTCTCGTACACCCTGCAGTTCCCGGTTGCTGATACCTGGTATGTCGCCCGTCCTAATGCAGTCCACTGATCCCATCTTCAGCTGCCCCACCTTCTCAAAGGAGGGGGCCCCACCAACACACTTGTCATAGATTCTTCAGGAGAACAGACACGATAGACAATCTGTCTTGTGTCCTGCGCTGTCAGATTTTGGCCAGACCCATCAGGCAGTAGGGGCAATTGCTGCATCTCTGCTACAGGTGATGTCTGTCCCACCTTTGACCGCAGAGACTGCGGTAGATGGGGGTCTCCCAACGGTCACGTGGCTCTGCTGCTTGAACCTCAGCACACAGAGCTGGCATCGCTAGGAGCCTGACCGGGGCTGCTTCGGGTCCCAGGGCCACCCGTGGGCCAAGGGCGCTACTCCTCTCACTTTTTTTTTTTTTTTTTTTTTTTTTTGCAGTACGCGGGCCTCTCATTGTTGCGGCCTCTCCCGTCGCGGAGCACAGGCTCCGGACACGCAGGCTCAGAGGCCATGGCTCAGGGGCCCAGCCGCTCCGCGGCATGTGGGATCTTCCCGGACTGGGGCATGAACCCGTGTCCCCTGCATCGGCAGGCGGACTCTCAACCGCTGCGCCACCTGGGAAGCCCTCCTCTCACTTTCTGCGTCCTGCTCTTTCCCTTTTTGCTCTTTCAGTGCGTTTCCTTCTCCTCTTGGACGCTCTTAACTCACCAGCAGCTCTCAGCTGGGCATCTCTAGAGCGGAAGCAGCAAAGGGACGGTCAGCTCACCCGTGACCCAAACCAATTCCCTCGTCCTCCTGGGCTCACGTGCAGGGAGGCCCCTGTTCCAGCCAGTGACACATACAGGAACATGACGGATGCCCTTCTAGACCTTGGAAGTGCCCACACGTGCCCCTTCCTACACTTTTCCCATTTTGCCTGCCTTTCCCCACCCCCCGGCAACTTTGCTGTCATGACACTGGAGTCTGTTTGTTGCAGCTATTTGACTCTGACACACATTCCTACCCCTCAGAGAACACATTTTTCAATGAAATACCAAAACACTCCTGAAGGGATTCTGGGATTTAGGAAGACAACGCCACACACCCTAGGTCATCCATCCGGGGTCGAACTAGAACAGGACATGAAGGCTCATTAAGGCGCTGACACAGGCTCGAAGCCTGCCTGCCCTCCGGCTCCTGAAGGCCCATCTCTTCCCCTGATGCCGAGGCCACCTCCCGGGGTGCAGACGCCAGCCCACCAGCTAATGGGCTGCGTTTCTCTGCGGTTCTCAGCAGCTCCCATGCTTGTGCCCCATGGGGGCTGCACTTACCTTTCTCCCCTGCATTTGCCATCTGGCCTCTGGAGAGGAAATAATACTATCTGAACTGCTATTGCCAGGTGAGTTCTCAAAGACTTCCGTGAAAAATACAGCCATCGGACAAACTGCTGTTTGTATAAAATAAACAAGGTCCTACTGTAGAGCACAGGGAACTATATGCAATATCCTGTGATAAACCATCATGGAAAAGAATATGAAAAAGATTACATATATATATATTTATAACTGAATCCCTTTGCTGTACACCTGAAACATTTGTAAGTAAACCACACTTCAATAAAAAAAAAGTACAGCCGTCGGAACGTGTTCTTTCTCCATCTCCAAATATTTACTTTAATTTGGTGCTTTTTCTTCTGTTTGGTAGCTTTCTCAAGGAGAACGAAATGTTGAAAATGAATGGGCCAAGAGACACGGACCAGAAGATCTTCATTCCATGTTCATTTTTCCCAGGGCTGTTTCCATCACTGAGCAAAATGTACTCGGACATGATGCATTCGGAGTTTAGTCATATCCCACTATCTTCTTTGAAAATGCATCAGTGCCCACGTGGGAAGTAAACAGAGTTGCCTTTCCCCAGTTTGTCACTGTTTAAAATAATTTTGGATAATCTGAATGACTTTATTTCAGCAACATCAACAGCCCTAGCACCAGGTGCAGTGTTGAAAAAAATCAAAGGGAATAGAAATGTCATTTCTATTATTTTATGTCCACATATCAAAAGACGATTAGTCTCTAGTCTCTACCTGCCTCAAAAACTGATTCTTCATCGGTAACATGACAAGTTTGCAAGAAACTCACTAGATGCTCAGTGTTTGTGGTAAAAACCACATAATATGTATATACTGATGGTGGGAATGTAAAGTGGTGCAGCCACTGTGGAGAACAGAATTGAGGTGCCTCAGAAAATTAACAAACTACAAAATAGAGTTGCTATTTGGTCCAGCAATCCCACTCCTGGGCATATATCTAGGAGAAAATTCTAATTAGAAAAGATCCATGCACCCCAATGTTCATAGCAGCACTATTTACAATAGCCAAAACATGGAAGCAACCTAAATGTCCATCTACAGATGGATAAAGAAGATGTGGTACATATATACAATGGGATACTACTCAGCCATAGGAAAAAAAAGAATGAAATAATGCCATTTGCAGCAACATGGATGGACCTAGAGATGATCATACTAGGTGAAGTCAGACAGAAAGACAAATATCATGATATCACTTATATGTGGAATCTAAAAAAATACAACAAATTAGTGAATATAACAAAGCAGAAGCAGACTCACAGATACAGAGAATAAATTAGTGGTCCCCAGTGGGGAGAGGGAGCAGGGAGGGGCAACATGGGGGGAAGGTTTAAGAGATACAAACTATTACATATAAAATAAGCTACTAGGATATACTGTACAGCACAGGGAGTACAGCTAATATTTTGTAATAACTATAAATGGACTATAACATTTAACAATTGTGAATCACTATATTGTATAACAGTACTGTATGCCAACTATACTTCAATAAAAAAATTTTTTTTAAAGAAAATGACAATGTGAAATCTACCTCTTACTACACACATACGTATATTACGTGATGTACACAAATATATATAAAACACAAGTTGTATATATATTTACCTAAAGTTATATGCACATATAGTTTGTACACACATTACGTGTGCACAATTTTCAAAATAGCATTTCCTACTAGATCAAGAAGCTGGATGGGGACTTCCCTGGTGGTGCAGTGGTTAAGAATCTGCCTGCCAATGTAGGGCACACAGGTTCGAGCTCTGGTCCGGAAAGATCCCACATGCTGTGGAGTAACTAAGGCTGTGTGCCACAACTACTGAAACCCACGCATCTACAGCTCATGCTCTGCAACAAAAGAAGCCACCACAATGAGAAGCCCGCACACCGCAACAAAGAGTAGCCCCCGCTCGCCGCAACTAGAGAAAGCCCGCACGCAGCAACGAAGACCCAACGCAGCCAAAAAAAAAAAAAAAAAAAAAAAAGCTGGATGGAAACAGGGAAATGGAGCTTTATGACATATATTACATTTTCCCAAGGAGAATACATTCAGAAATGACTACCATACATAAAAGAATACTAAGGAGGATAAAAAGCATAAACAATCCACCAACGATTAGTTGTGAATCATGAGATGCAGGGATTTCACAAAAAAGGGTGACCCTACTAAAGGATGTAATGAGAGGAGTTTGGCTTTGCCCGTCCGGGAGCGTGGACTAACCTGACTTTCCTGTGTGATGCTCCTCTTTCCCCTTAATCTATGCATAACCCATGAAGGACCAAATCAGGGGAAGACAGAAGCATAGACCCATGAAAAGCCAATCAAGTCAGATGAACAGAATGGCCTGTAATAGAAACGCCCAGTGAGTAGGAAAAACTAAGGTATCAGGAGTCATTTCATTGGGATTTTGGTAACGCCTTTGACGCCGGCTATAAAATTGAGGTGCACAATAAGTTCAGGTTCACTGGTGAAAGCACATGAGGACCAGGGCACCCCCAATGGAAACGTGGACATAGTAACAGTGAGAAGAGGGGTCTACATACATACGCAGGGGTATGGTTGTAACTGGTTGTGTTAAATTGCCCCTTTATGTGCTGAAATCAGTTCCCTCCAAATTCACGTGAAGTCCTAGCCCCCAGGACCTCAGAATGTGACAGTATTTGGAGATGGGGTCTTTAAAGAGGGGATGAAGGTACAATGAGGTCACTAGGGTGGGTTCTGATCCCATAGGGCTGGTATCCTTATAAGAAGAGATCAGGACACAGACACGCACAGAGGCACGACCACGTGAGGACACAGGGAGGAGACCGCCCAGGAGAGAGGCCTCGGGAGGGACCAGCCCTGCCCACACCTGGATCTCAGATTCCAGCCTCCAGGACTGGGAGAGATACATGCCTGATGTTTATAAGCGCCCCCGGTCTGGGGCATTTTATGGCAGCCCAAGCAAACAGATACATCACGATTTTACAAACACTTCTAAAAATTATAGCAATCAGCACACCTGCAGGTCCCATAGAGCAATCTGTGGAATACACCAGCAAACTTCATTTTAGGGTCAATAAAAAACAAAGTGCGATTTAAGTGTGAAAACTTGAGTTATGGGATAAAGTTTTAAAGCCCCATTAAGACATGATAGAATACATTTGGACAAGTACATGCCCTGCAAGCAATCCCATGCTAAGGTCACATTTTTGTGATTTGTATTTGAATCAAAAAGCATTTGTATCTTTTGGCCCCAAAACGTCAATACGATTACTCAGAGCTTGCAACATCACTAACAGAACACCACATGGCAAACTCAGTGGGAAGGGACGACACAAAACTAGCTGTGACCTTTAACCAAGAGGTGAGAAGCACAGTGGCATCCAGAACCGGCTGTATATACAATCACCACACTGACATCCAGAACTGACTGTATACAATACCCATCACGCCCCTTCCTGAAACTGTGGGAATTGCAATTGAGATGGGCTGGGCCCTGGGACCCTTTGCTGCAGGGCTTGCACCTGGACACACCTCTCCTCCAGCAGCAAAATACAAAGAAACTATAAGGGACTAAAAATAACCGCCCACAGCTGTGGGAAATTACAAACAGTAAGATACAAAAAGACCAAACCCAACTGCCCTTTCTGAGGTGTTGTGAGCAAAAGCAGGGTCCTGCGCATGATTCCTGTGCACAGGCACCACCAAGGGGTGGGTAGACCCCCCCCCCAAGCCATCCCTCCGTCCCAACCCACCCAATTACTCCCACCCTCAGCCCAGTAAGGAACCAGCTCAGGGAATGAGCAAGGCACCTGTTACTTGTTTTCACTCCCGCCCGCTGCAGGACAAGTCCCAATACAGCCTCACCCGAATCCCTCATCTGGCTTCTAATCAATTTCTATTGATTAGAGAGACCAAGGACCCAGGCGGGGAACACAGTGACCTGCTTGCCTGAGGGCACAGCTGAAGGTCAGGACCGTTGCCAGCTACCTCTGCAGCCGAGTTCTCATAAAATAAAGAATCACCATCTTTCGTGAAAACTCTCGGAAGATGCTCATTTGGCTTGTGTACTATATTAAAAACAGATGATGCATAAACAACCGTTTACTCCTAAGCGGAAACCACCAATGCCTGGAGAGTGGGCATTATATTTACTTGCAAGACACAAAATTATGCACACAATTTCGGATGATTCATGAGACTTGGGAATCCTTGTCATGAGCCCATGATGGCAGAATGAAATCATCTTGTGTTTTTTAAACCCTTTTTTTTTTTTGGCCGTGGCTTGCAGGATCTTAGTTCCCCGACCAGGGATCAAACCCGTGCCCCCTGCAGTGGAAGCGTGGAGTCCTAACCACTGGACCTCCGGGGAAGTCCCCCCTTAAACCTATTTCTTGAACAAGGAGCTCTCCAGGTGGAGAGCAGAGAACTGACCTTTGGCCAAGAGAAACCCACAACCCTTTGGGGACATTTTATACCCAGGGAAGAATACAGAGTATCCTTACCGTGGACATGAAGAACTCTAGGAATGTTTCCTATCGAACTCAGTCAGCATCCTTGCTAACTGTGAGGGATGCTCCAGGCCCAGAAACCAAGTGGCCTTGTGTCTGCAGAGGGAGCCTAACCCTGCAGAAGGGTTTATTACGTGGGGTCGACAAGCCCTGCCTGGTGGTTTTTGATGATTTTTTTCCTTCCTAGTTCCTTCTGGTCAGTTAAATCTCTTATAAAACAAAACATAAGTGTGTTCCACTGTAACAAACCCTTTTGTCATATTTTAGCTCACTTAGCCTATATCACATTAACTGTGTAACTTATGCCCGTCTTGATTTTAAAATCTCGCTAAATAAAACTATCGCTTTTGTTGGCGTGCCAGGCAAAAAAGGAGTGATGTTTTGGTTAATAATTGGGCAAATAGGGAGAGGATTCAGCTGGCCACTCTGGGGAACATTATAATGGTGATTAACGCTTTTTCTGTAGCAGGGAAATGTTGAACTCCTGAGGCGATTTTAAGCCAAATGCCGTTTCGTCTCTGCTGACAAAGCGTACTGAACACAGGAGTGGCATTTACCTGCACGGAAACGAGGGGCAGGTAATCCACACCTCGATGTTTTCACCCACGGAACACAAAAACAGAAGTCAGGGAAATCAAAGACGCAGCTATGGAAGGAGCAAGACCCTGATCTGAGGCAGGGGATAGGGGATACAACTGCAAGAGGAAACAAATCAAGGATGAAACGGACGGACTCCAGGGTACAGATTAAAAAAATAATAATAAAAGATGGGGCGTGGTGGGAGCTGACAAAAAGGAACAAAGACCAGTCTCTACGAAGAAGAAACGGGGAAAAAAATTAACCTCTACTGATTAAAAAAAAAAGTCCCCTTTTTTTTCATGGGATAAAAGATACCTTCTCTCTGGGAGCATTGGGTGGGGAAGCAGCTCATGTTTCCTGAGTACGAGGACATGAATATACAACTTACGGATGTTGTGACAGACGGGGGGATGGACCCCTTCCCCCATGTCCACCTGCCTCTTGTTTCTAAGAAAAGCTTTAGCCTCCTAGGCCTTCCCGGATCTCCAGAGAGGTGAGAAAATATAGAAACAAAGCAACACAGTCAAGCAAGACAAAAATAATAATAGTTTAGCCATTAAACAGAGTCAAGGACTTCCAGTTCCTCCCTAAGGCTACAGATCATATTCTGAGCCACGTCCTCGGCGTTGCTTTGCAGAGACTGAAAGCCCCACCAGGTGCGAGAACTTACCTGCATGCCGCCCACCAGCACGGAGACCCCAGGTGGTTGGAATCAGAAGGCTGACGATGTGGACTCCTGGTCGCCACCAACCAAGCCGAAGAGGGTCCACGAACTGATCTCGCACCCGAAACCCCTCCCTCACCCTGGTTTACAAACCTTGCCCTGAAGCCCTTCGGGGAGTTCGGGTCTCCTGAGCAGGAGCTACCCTCCTCTATCCTTGGCCGCACGTGGGGCGTCTTGCACATAAACGCTGCTCTTTCCCACACCACAACCCGGGGTCAGGAGTTGGGCTTTGCTGAGCACGGGACTCAGGTGTGCTTTGGTAACAATTATCTGCAAGCGCTGCCCTCGACGCGGCTAGCAAACAGGCTTGGGTAGGTGGGCGTCCTCTGAATTTCCCCGTGTACCCCAGGGGAGCACAGACTCTGCCCTCGGGGGACTGACACAGGAGAAGTCACGTGGACATAAACTATGAAACGCGGTAGAGTCTTCACCGTGTTAAATGCATCTGCAGAGAAGCTCTGGGGGACCAGATTTGGTCTCGGAGAAACTGAGTCATGGAGAATCGTCTATTAGTTATTTGCTGGGTAACACAGCCCGTGGGCTGAGGGTCTGATGGAGAATTTGAAGCATAGAAGAGAACGGCAGTGCCTTGCTTCAAAGCCAGATTTTCACCAGATAATCAACCAGAAGGGTTTTCCGGGGAGGGGGAAGGGTCAGGCAGGGCAGATGGGACCAATAGTTTGGGAAAAGATTAACATGCACAGCCAGAGGCCCCATATAAGATTATGAAACAGGCACCAGGAAAGTGTTAAATTCTAGCCACTCTGCTGGGAATATACACGCACTGTCTTGGGAAAGTTTCAGGTATTCATCACTTACCTCTTGATTCACCTTGAATTCGGTTTTTAAAACCTACAGGGTTTTCTAATTGAACTCTAGTTGCTGTAGAGTATGAGTTTCAGGTGTACTTGATTCAGTATTTATAGATTTCCAAAAAACAACACAAATTGCAAAGTGACCTAAAAACATCACAATTTCCCCTCAAATTGATACATTGAAAGACATACGATTCCAGTAATTAGAAAAATGCATCTTCATTTCCAGATGGTATTTAGCCTAGATTCCCCACCTTGCTTTGACAATGGTCCAACTCATTAAGAATTCAGCCCGTGGGCCCGTGAGCCATGGCCGCTGAGCCTGCGCCTCCGGAGCCTGTGCTCCGCAGCGGGAGAAGCCACAACAGTGGGAGGCCCGCGAACCGCAAGAAAAAAAAAAAAAAAAAGAATTCAGCCCGTTTCCCTCCCACGGCTGTGAGACCAAGTCCATGAGTGACCACAGCCTGGGCTGGATTAAAAAGACGGGCACAGGGCTTCCCTGGTGTCGCAGTGGCTGAGAGTCCGCCTGCCGAGGCAGGGGACGCGGGTTCGTGCCCCGGTCCGGGAGGATCCCACGTGCCGCGGAGCAGCTGGGACCGTGAGCCATGGCCGCGGAGCCTGCGCGTCCAGAGCCTGTGCTCCACAACGGGAGAGGCCATAACAGTGAGAGGCCCACGTACGGCAAAAAAAAAAAAAAAAAAAATGGGGCACAAAACAAAGGTGGGCAGGGTGGGTGCAGGAGTCTTTTGGGTTGTCATATTCCCTCCAGCTCCACCATATGCAAGTTTGGAAACAATTCGTGGAGACTGCTGCTGGCGTCTTAATTGTTTTCTTTTCCCCCCCGGAGTGACCCTATTTGAACTAGGGAGAGTGTAAGCCTCCTCTCCGAAACTCCGTGAGGCTGAACGGGATTGAATGCGCCTCTGTAGAAAGCGCGTGGAAATCCAGCCCAGGCTGCACACCTAAAGGCACGCGCATTCTTACCTTTGCATCCCACTGGTGGTACAGGATCCTGCTCAACTGCATCACGAAAAATGGCGCCAGCGTCTTCTCATTCCTCTTGGATACACATCTCAGACCTCTCATCCGGCCCGTGGGGCTTGTGGTGGGCACACTGACTGAGACGCAGTATCTTTAGGTGACTCAGCATGTGATAAGCACCCCCAAGACTTATCACCGAGCAAAGGCTCACCACCCGACGTGCACAGAAGCCAATGCTAGGGCACCAGCTTTCCCAGAAGACGAAGAGCTTTACCGTCAGAACAACCAGCAGGACGCCGCGCTCGCAAACCTGTCTCCGGATCCCTCCTCCGTGGTGCAATTTAAGGGGTTAGGGAGTTTTAAGCTTGGAAGCTGATTGGCTAGTCTCAAATCAGGCCACATAAGCTACTCCTGCAGCTGGAAGCCAGATTTTCCTTATTGAAGGGGTTCTCGCTTCGTAAAGGGCTCCAGTGGTAACATTTCTAGTCCTTAAGTTCTGTAGACTGAAGATTCTTGGTTCCGAGGTCACCCTAGAAACATGGGTTCCCGTCTTGAGCGTGTGCAGTGCTGTCTCTGTAAAATAACTCGAGGATTGATGAATCAACAACCTATTAAGTGAGGCGAAACCAGGTTAAGCTGGTGCTGTTTCAGCTTGATTAATCAACAACCTATTTAAGAAGGCAAAACCAGTTTAAGCTGGTCCGTGATTTCCGTGCTGTTGCAAACTGATTCCTGAAACCATGTCTGATTTGTCACGGGACATGCAAATAAACAGTCATCTTACTTTTTGCAACACTGTGCTTGAGTATCGGGCATCGTGCACGTGCAAAGAAAACGGTTCTTGAATTCTTTCCTTCTTCCAGAAATGAGACCAAGGCTCTTGTTAACCCAGAGAGGTGATGACGAAATTGCAAACAATCTCAGTGTTTTCCCTGAGCGCCTCTCTGTGGGGCCAGTGATAGAATCATTGGAAGAACTTCTTAAAAATACTGTCGACCTGATATCTACCCAGGTCACTCTCAGGGGACGGGGCCCAGGAATGTGTGTTTTGATGGGGTGTCTGGACTGAACTGGATGCACAGCCAGGTTGAGGGAGCACTTGTTGATTAGGGACGGCAGAAGATCTGGGTATAAAAGCCCCACTCCCTTATTCATCATCTTAGGAGCCCCAGAGTTCCCCTGTTTGATAAAGTGGGATATTAACAGGGCCTTTCTCTCAACATCTGCAGAGAATTAAGTGAGAAGGTAGATCTGAAAGCCCCTGATGCACTGCATCCTGCTAACAAACCAGAGCCTGCTCTGTAGATGGAAGGTCATGGGAGGATGATGGAGGGTAAGCATTTCGGACCAGTGAGTCTAAATAGCCAACATCAAATATCCTACACGGTGTGTCTGGGAGAGCAATGCAGTGGACTCCCCCGGAGAACACAGAGAAATGGCGATCACTCATTGGATGTTGTTCATTTAATATTACTGCCCTGAACGCCGACGCGGCCAAGCCATGCAGTTTGATGAGCCGCCTGAGTACATACACCTGTATTAGTTTCCCCGGGGCCGCCATCACACATGACCACACACCAGATGGCTGAAACCAACAGAAAGGTATCTCCTCTCAGTTCTGGAGACCAGACGTCTCAGAGTAAGGTGTGGGCAGGGCTGGTTCCTTCTGGAGGCTCCAGGGGAGAATCTGTTGTAGGTTTCTCTCCAGAATCTGGGGGCTGCCAACCATCCTTGCTGGTCCTTGGCTTGTAGACACATCTCTCCAATCTCTGCTCCACCGTCACATGGCTTCTCCTCTCAGTGTCTCTCTCTGTGTCTTCTCTTCTTATAATGACACTGGTTATACTGGGTTAAAGACCCATCCTCAGAAGCAACCTAAATGTCCATCAACAGAGGAATGGATGAAGAAGATGTGGTACATTTATACAATGGAATACTACTCAGCCCTTAAAAAGAATGAAATAATGCCATTTGCAGCCACATGGATGGACCTGGAGGGTATTATGCTAAGTGAAATAAGTCAGAGAGAGAAAGACAAATGCTGTATGATCTCACTTATATGTGGAATCTAAGAAATACAACAAAGTAGTGAATACTGTATAACAAAACAGAAGCAGGCTCACAGATACAGAGAACAAACTAGGGGTTACCAGTTGGGGGGGCAAGATAGGGGTAGGTGATTAAGAGGTACAGACTACTATGTATAAATAAGCTACAGGAACATATTGCCCCAAATGGCATTATTTCATTCGTTTTCATGGCTGAGTCGTATTCCATTGTATATATGTACCACATTCTTGTTTATCCATTCCTCTGTTGATGGACATTTAGGTGGCTTCCATGTCTTGGCTATTGTAAATAGTGCTGCTATGAACTTTGGGGTGCATGAATCTTTTCAAATTAGTTTTGTCTGGATATATGCCCAGGTGGGGGTTTACTGGATCGTATGGTAGTTCTATTTTTAGTTTTTTAAGGAACCTCCATCCTGTTCTCCATAGTGGCTGCACCAACTTACATTCCCACCAACAGTGCAGGAGGGTTCCCGTTTCTCCATACCCTCCCCAACATTTGCTATCTGTGCTCTTTATTTATTTATTTATTTATTTTATTTTATTTTTTGCAGTACGCGGGCCTCTCACTGTTGTGGCCTCTCCCATTGTGGAGCACAGGCTCCGGACGCGCAGGCTCAGCGGCCATGGCTCACGGGCCCAGCCGCTCCGCGGCATGTGGGATCCTCCCAGACTGGGGCACGAACCCGTGTCCCCTGCATCGGCAGGCGGACTCTCAACCACTGCGCCACCAGGGAAGCCCCTCCTGTGCTCTTTTTAATGATGGCCTTCTGACCGGTGTGAGGTGATATCTCACTGTGGTTTTGATTTGCATTTCCCTGATGGTCAGCAACGTTGAACATCTTTTCGTGTACCTGTTGGCTGGCTTGCAAAACCAATTTTAAAGCTTTTTCCTAGGGCCGGTTTAGCAATAAGCCAGGATACTCTGCTCAACATGGCACCTTCCAACCAAGAAGCCAAAACTGGTGTTCCATGAAAAGAGCAGCTAGTTCAGCTCACAACTTAGTATCTGCACAAGCACTTTTCTTCACAATAACTATCATGTTTTGTTAATGTAGCAGAAGGGCTTTATTTAAAAAAATTATTTAATTCTATAGCTTTTTAAAAATTAATTAGTTAATCCATTGGCTTTTAAAAATTGTTTTAATTTTTAAATTTAGTTTATTTTTTGCTATCCTTTCTGGTTTTCTTTATTGAGATATAATTCACATATGGTAAAATTCACCCTTCTAAGCATACAATTCCGTAGTTTTGGGTGTATTTATGAGGTTGGCTTTAGCGTATTCACAGAGTTGAGCAACCACCACCACAGTAAGTTTCTTTTTTTAACGTTTTTCCATTGCCACAAAAAGAAACATCTCGCCCCTTAGCTGTCACTCTCCAACCCCCTCCCCCAGCCCCTGGCATCCACGAATCTCCCTTCTGTCTCTGTGGATTTGCCTGTTCTGTATATTTTCTGTAAATGGAATCACACACTGTATGTCCTTCTGTGTCTGCTTCTGTCACTGAGCATCGTGTGTTTAAGGTCCATCTACGCTGTAGCCTGTGGCAGAGCTTCACTCCTTTTCATGGCTGAGTCATATTCCACTGTGTGAATGGACCCCATTCTGTGTATCCATCCATCCATCCATCCATCCAACCATCCACAGATACTTGGGTTGTTTCTACTTTAGGGCCGTTGTGATTAGTGCTGCTATGAACATCCATGTACAAACTTTTTCATGGGATATACATTATATATATGTCTTTGTTTCTCCTAGGTATATTCACCAATATATACACCCAGGAGTGGAGTGGCTAGGTTATACAGAAGTTCTACTTTTAACATGCTGTGGAGTTGCCAGACTGTTTTCCAAAGTGTCTGTGCCCTTTTCCATCCCCACCAGCCTAATGATTTCCATCCACATCCTTGTCAATACTTGTTATTACCTGACTTTGATTTTAGCCATCTGACTGGGTGTGAAGTGATATTTCACTGTCATTTTGGTTTGTATTTCTCTAATGACTAATGTCATTGAGCATTTTTCTTAAGTGCTTATTGGCCTTTGTGTATCTTCTTTGGAGCAATATCTCTTCCGATCTTCTGCCCATTTTAAAATGGGTTATTTAATTTTGTATTATTGAGTTATAAGAGTCCTTTATATATTCTAGATACATGTCCTTTAACAAATATATGATTTCCAAAATATTACTTTATTTTTAAGCAATTTTACCAAATTGAATGGGGAGCTTTTTAATTTAAAAAACAAAACATTTTTACTTTGTTTTGTTTTGTTTTACCTTTTAGGAAGGTAAGAAGATAAATAAAACTATTTTGAAGGGACTTGTTCTGAATAGAAAGCAGTGGAAAATTAAGAAAATTCATCATAAGATCTTAAAGCTCCTCCGGCTGTTTCTTCCATTCACAAATTTTCATGGGTTTGTATTTTTCTGTGCCTGCTCCCTGTAATCTGATTTTTATTGCAGTAAACAGAAAGTGATGTATATTGCAATGCTGACCATCTTTGGTAAGATATTATGGATAGATATAATAAACCTATTACTCGTCCTTTTAAATGGTTTCTTGAGGCATTAAATCTGCTTTCCAAGCCTTTTAAAAGTCCTAATGAATCTGCCAAACACTCTGATGACTTTATGCTGTATTCATAAAGTTTATTAATTGCATTCCTGGGCCATAAACAAAGTAACGGGAAGACTCCTGCACTGGATCCATATTTTGCAATCATAATATATGAAGGTGCTCGGTCGGCTACGAGGACCAGTGTTCTGTACTTGGCAGAAAACACTCTGGTCAAACTGAACCCATATTCCCCACAAGGTCAAGCACCATCATCTTCAGACGTTTGCATGGGGCTGGGACCGTGCTTGGCATGATGATTCCTCTGTTAAAAATTGAGGGGCCATTTTCCTGCTGCATTTTGCATCTGACCTTTCCAGTCTCATTGTTATGTCTTCCGATGACGGGATGGATTTTCAGATATCCTTGGGTCATCAAGTTTCGTTCCACAAACATTTCCTGTGCCCTCATTCACTAAGACGTTTCTAAGGAACATGCAACTTGCCTTCCTCATTGAGAGATTCATCACGCAGCCACCTTTAGTCTTGAGCAGTATCCAATGACCTCATGACCAGTGGAAACTAATCAGGACACAGAGGGATGAGTGAGTGACATGCCAGTAACAGGCGTGAGCTACTGGACAACAGATTATATCAAGGACTTTTTATTTTTTAACTGAAGTATAGTTGATGTACAATATTGTATTAGTTGCAGGTGTACAGCAAAGTGATTCTGTTATATATATATATATTATATTCAGCTATACATATATATATTCTTTTCCAGATTCTCTTCCCTCGTAGGTTATTATCAAGGACCTTTTAAACCCCTAGTATCGCCCTTGTAGATTCTGTCTCTATTTTGCCTGGCAATGACAGCTCCTGTGTTTCCAGGATCTGCCCACAGTGATGCTGTAAAGATCCACGTTGCTCTTGGCAGAATGCAGAGAAGTCTGGGCATTTTACCAGTAATTTGTTCCCTCTTGGAAGGCAACCACTTTTAGTCGGTTAAGAATGCGACTGATCTTTTGGAATCTTGCTTGTCTAAAGTAGGCCCTGTCCCTCCTCTGCAAAGGTCCCCCCCCAACTTCTGAGACCACCACCCTCTGGAAAGGCAAGATGTGAACTGCCAACCATGAAAGGGCTTCTATTCCTTATTAAGATGAGGGCTGTCTCACTGGGGAGATGCCACGTTGTTGTGGATTTTCAAGACAGTTTATTCTTCTTAATTACTGCACCCATAACTTCTTTTCACCAGTGGTAGTGTGACATCGAACTGAATTTTTGCAGTAATATCTGAAGTTGTCTTTCTTTTTTTTTTTAACTGGCATTTAAGACCCCACATAGAAAAGTCGTTCCTCGCCGTCAAGATTCAGTTTGTGTTTAGAAGCATTCTTAGTTTGGGGCTGACATGTCCACACTGCTACATATAAAACAGAGAACCAACAAGGACCTGCTGTAGAGCACAGGGAACTCTGCTCAGTATTCTGTCATAATGTATATGGGAAAAGAATCTGAAACAGAGTAGATACGTGTATCTGGATAACTGAATCACTTTGTTGTACACCTGCAGCTAATGCAACATTGTTAATCACCTATACTCCAGTTTAAAATAATAATTTTTTAACAAGGAGCATTCTTAACAGTTTTCTCATGGAAAACCTAACAGAGCAGTTAGGTCCTAATTTAGTTCCTGTTTACGAGATAAAAAGAAAGGAGAAAATAAAGGAAATGGGGCCAGGAACAGAGCTTGGGATGGATGTCCCACGGCTGCCCATCTTAATCCTAATTTTAAAGTCGGATATTACGGCCCCTTTCCCACACTTAGCTGCTGACTCTTGGCCTGTAGATCTATGATTTCAAGATGTAGAATCACAGATGGGAGAATTCGTGTAGCTCATCTCATGCGGGACTCGCAGTGGAGGGGAAGAGCCTGATGCTCTTAGAGAGAGACAGGGACTTGGTCCAGGTGAGGGAGGGGTGGGTGTCGCTCTCCCGACCCCATACACATAGACATAATGTTTTTCTGGTATCCCACCTTGCTTTTCTGACAGCCCCACCTGCTTCAGAGTCACCCATGGTATTTTCTTTCTGGCCGTGCCATGTGGCAAGAGGGATCCTAGCTCCCCAACCAGGGATCGAACCCGAGCCCCCTGCAGTGGAAGCGCAGAGACCTAACCACTGGACCTCCAGGGAAGCCAGTCCATGGCATTTTTATCTCTTCCCTTTCAATCTGTCTGCCTTTTGTTCATCCCTCTAATCATTTAACATTGGCTAGGATTTCCCATAGATGTGGGGAATTATAGCGGTGAGAGTGGGCATCTTTTTCCCCCGAGATGAAGCAACCCCCTTCTAATCCTAGGTGGCAGAGGGTCATGGATGGATCTTAAATTTTGTCAAAGGCTTTTTCTGCATTTATCAAGATGAGCGAATGGGTTTTTCTTCTCTTGCCTGTTCAGATGGAGAAGTACATTGATTGATGTTCAATAATGAAGGATCTGGAAATGCCCACTATAAACCCCACTTGGTCAGGATCTGTCATCCTTCTAAAATACTTCTAGATTTGGATCTGTTCATATTTTGTTAAGGATTTTTGTAGCTATGTCCACAAAGCATATCCATCTGTAGTTCACTGTCCTTCTAAGGTCTTGGTGGGGATTTTTTGTATCCAAGTAATCCTGGCATCTAAATGAACCGTAAAGTGTTTCATACCCTTCCATGTAGGGAAGATGGTTTGTAGAATTGATGCTGTTTCTCCCTTAAATGTCTGAGAGAATTCACCATTAAAGCCATCCACGGCTTCAGTTTTCTTGTTTGGATGTTTTTAACGAGGAATTCAATTTGTTTAATAAATAAAGAATAAAAAAATAAATATAGAGCAATTCAAGTCATCTATTTCTTCTTGGGTGAGTTCTGGTAATATGTGAAGAACTGCTCCATTTCATGGAAACTGTTCAATATATGGGTCAAGTTTTTTTGTTATTTCCTTATTATCATTTTAATGTCTCTCAGGTCTGTAATGATGTCCGTTATTTTATTCCTGATGTTTTTATTGTATTATTTGTGTCTCTCTGTCTCTCTGTGTCTCTCTCTCTTTTATCTATCAATCATCTATCTATATTATATAGAGAGAAGATATATCTATATCTGTATCTATATCCATATCTTGTTTTCCTTGGTCAGCCTGGGTAAAAGTTTCTCGATTGTATTGATGTTTGAAAAGAACTAGCTTTTGCCTTATTTTCTCTGTTGTCTTTCCTTTTTTTTTTTTTTAATGGAGGAAGGGCAGGTTTTTGGTTTTGTTTTTTTAAATTCATTTATTATTTATTTATTTTTGGCCGCATTGGGTCTTCATTGCTACACGTGGGCTTTCTCTAGTTGTGGCGAGCGGGGGCTACTGTTTGTTGCGGTGCGTAGGCTTCTCATGGCAGTGGCTTCTCTTGTTGTGGAGCACAGGCTCTACGCGCATGGGCTTCAGTAGGTGTGGCACGTGGGCTCAGTAGTTGTGGCTCATGGGCTCTAGAGCACAGGCTCAGTAGTTGTGGCACATGGGCTTAGTTGCTCTGTGGCATGTGGGATATTCCCGGACCAGGGCTCAAACCCGTGTCCCCTGCAACGGCAGGTGGATTCTTAACCACTGTGCCACCAGGGAGGTCCCCCTTCCCTTTTTTTTTTTTTTTTTTTTTTTTTTTTTTGCGGTATGCGGGCCTCTCACTGTTGTGGCCTCTCCCGTTGCGGAGCACAGGCTCCGGATGCGCAGGCTCAGCGGCCATGGCTCACGGGCCCAGCCGCTCCGCGGCATATGGGATCCTCCCGGACCGGGGCACGAACCCGTATCCCCTGCATCGGCAGGCGGACTCTCAACCACTGCGCCACCAGGGAGGCCCCCCCTTCCCTTTTTGATTTCAATGATTTCTTCTCTCACCTCATTATTTCCTTCTTTCTGATTGTTTTGGGTTTCATTTGATCGCCTCTTTCTAATTTCTTAAGGGAGAACCTTAGAGGAATGATTTGAGAAGTTTCTTTTTTCTTCTACTACAAGCATTTAATGCCCCAAATTTCAAAGTACTGCTTTTGCTGCATTCCGGAAATGTTTATTATTTTCTTCCTTGAGTTCAAAACATTTTCTAGTTTCCCTTGAGAATTTATCTTTGAGCCATGGTCATTTAGCATTTAATTCCCAAACATCTGGTCATTTTCTAGCTGTCTTTCAGTGACCTATTTCAAGGTCAACTCCATTTTGGTTAGACAACATATCCTGTGAGATTTAAATTCTATAACATTATTTAAGGTATGGCTTATGGTCCAGCAGAGGGTCTGTATTCCATGTGACCCTGAAAAGATGCGTCCTCTGCTGTTATTCTGTGAAGTGCCCTGTAAATGTCAACTGGGTCCTCTATATTCTCTCCAATTTCCTGTTTACTTATTCTATTGACTATTGAGAAAGGAGTGTGGAAGTCTCCAGTGATTACTGCACATTTGTTTGCTTTTCCTTTTTGTTCCATCACTGCTTGCTTTGCATATTTTGGATCCCTACTTTCAGGTGCAGACACAAATAGCATTTTTATGACTCTTGGCAAATTGTTCAGCATTGTGTAATGTTCCTCTATCATGGGTATGCCTCCTTTTTCCAAAGATTCCTCTGTCTGATTATTAATTTACCACTCCAGCTTTCTTTTGATTACTGCTTGCATGGTTTATCTTTTTCCATCCTGGTACATTATATCTGTTTGTATCTTTCTATTTAAAGTGGGTTTGGGGGACCTTCCCTGCTGGTGCAGTGGTTAAGAATCCGTGTGCCAATGCAGGACACGGGTTCAAGCCCTGGTCTGGGAAGATCCCACATGCCGCAGAGTAACTAAGCCCGTGTGCCACAACTACTGAGCCTGTGCTCTAGAGCCTGCGAGCCACAACTACTGAGCCTGCAAGCCACAACTACTGAAGCCTGTGCACCTAGAGCCCGTGCTCCACAACAAGAGAAGCCATCACAATGAGAAGCCCACGCACCGCAACAAAGAGTAGCCCATGCTCGCCACAACTAGAGAAAGCCCATGCACAGCAACAAAGACCCAACACAGCCAAAAGTAAATAAATAAAAATAAATTTCAAAGAAAAATAATAAAGTGGGTTCGGGACTTCCCTGGCGGTCCAGTGGCTAAGACTCCACACTTCCACTTCATGGGACGCGGGTTTGATCCCTGGTCGGGAAACAAAGATCCCACATGCCTCACAGTGTGGCCAAAAATAAAATAAAATAAAATAAAATAAAAATTAAAAATAAAGTGGGTTCCTTTTAGGTGATGGGTCACTGGGTCTTGATTTTTACCCAATGGACAATCTTTGTCCTTTCCTTGGTATGTTGACACCATTCACATCGAATAGCAGTGTGAAGTGGCTTCAAAAAGAGAAGAGGAAAAATACTGGGGCCCCTATATTTTTCACTCCATGAAAAACACCCCTTTTCTGGCTTTTTTACCCAGAGCTGGGGACCCACTTGGGGTTTGGGGTGCCCTTGACACTGGCACCTTGGTCGTGTAATTTCACAACAGGAGCTGGCCTTGGGGCTGAGCCAGAAGAGGAGAAACAGATTAAAAAACAGAATCTTCGCATCTGTTCTGACTCAGACTCCCTTCTCACAGCTGTCTGTTCAGCTGGGTGGGCTTATCTCTTGGAGTTTTTGCTGCCCATGCCTGCTGCCCACTTTCCACCTATTCATGGGTGAAACCCAGAATAGAAAGGAGACTAGAAATTCCAAGAAATTCAACCCCACATTATTGACCGTTGTATTAGCTTGCTAGGGTGGCCAGAACAAATGCCCACAAACTGTGCAGCTTACCTGATGGAAATTGATTCTCTCTCCGCTCTGGAGACCAGAAGTCTGACATCAAGGTGTCTACAGGGGTGTTTCCTTCTGGAGGCTACAGGGGGGGTCTGAGCCTAGCCCCTCTCCCAGTTTGCCGTGTTTGCTGGGGATCCTTGGTGTCCCTCGGCCGGTGGATGCATCACTCCAACCTCTGTCATCCCATGACTCTCTCCTTGTCTGTTTCCGTGTCCAGATTTTCCCTTTCTTAAAAAGCTTAAGCACCAACCCTACTTCAGCAGGACCTCGTCTTAACTAATGACGTCTACAAAGACCCTATTTCCAAATAAGGTGAGATTCCAGATGGACACGCATATTACAGAAAACCACTCTTCAACCTGGTGGTGTCATTCCTTAAGCCCTGACTTTCCACCCAATCCAGGGTCCTCAGGCCACTGAATTCTGTGTCTTATCCAATGTTTGTTGGTGTAATCCATCAAAGAAACAGGCCACTGTGGGCTCTCTCCACTGAGGCCAGTGCTAGGAGTCTCTTCATTCTGCTTTAAAATGGTTTTGAGATTTTATAATAACTTTAAATGGAGTATAATCTATACAAATATTGAATCACTATGTTGTACAACCTGAAAATGATATAATATTGTAAATCACATATGACCCAGCAATTCCACTCTTGGGCATATATCCAGACAAAACTCTAATTCAAAAAGATGTATGCACCCCTATGTTCACTGCAGCATTATTCACAATAGCCAAGACATGGAAGCAACCTAAGGGTCCATCAAGAGAGGAATGGATAAAGAAGATGTGGTACATATATACAATGGAATGTTACTCAGCCATAAAAAAGAACAAAATAATGCCATTTGCAGCAAAATGAATGGACCTAGAGATTATCATACTATGTGAAATAAGTCAGAGAAAGACAAATATCATATGATATCACTTATATGTGGAACCTATTAAAAATGATACAAATATTTACAAAACAGAAGCAGACTCACAGACATAGAAAACAAACTTATGGTTACCAAAGGGGAAAGCGGGGGAGGAATAAATTAGAAGTTCGGGATTAACATATACACATTAGTATGTATAAAACAGATAATCATCAAGAACCTACTGTATAGCACAGGGAACTATATTCAATATCTTGTAATAACCTATAAGGGAAAAGAATCTGAAAAAAATATATATGTATAACAGAATCACTTTGCTGTACACCTGAAACTAACACAATGTTGTAAATCAACTATACCTCAGTAAAAAGTGGTTTTGATTTTTCTGGTTATTAGGCTTCTATTGCCTCAAAAACAACATTTTTATCAGGAGAAAAATAATAGGAGATGTACCACATTTGTACATTGAATTATAGCAATAAATGCATAGCAGTGGCATCTCTGCAAGCCAACATAAGCAATCCACCAACCCTGCAGACATTCTCTGTGACTTGACCACTATGTGCTGATGAAGAGGCCCTGGCATTCAACAGATGAATCTTTCCACACCCGCACCTCCCCTCCAGCCTGGACAGGTGACCCCAGCAGGTAAAATGTACACAGGGCCATTTGGATGAGGCTGAATTAACCCTCAGGGCACAGCCTGGGCGTTCTTGTCCTGGACTTTCCGCAGGCAACAGACACCGCAGTCATCTTCTTCTGAGATGATTCCTGTCCTAACTTCCCATCTCTCTCTTCCACAACTCCTTATTCATCCTTCTGGAAGACCCCATTTCCTCTCTCTGACTTTTAATTTTCTTCATTTAAAAAAAAAAAGATTAATTAATTAATTAATTATTTTCTGCTGCATGGGGTCTTAGTTATGGCACGCGGGATCTTTCACTGCAGCACGCAGGCTTCTCTCTAGTTGTGGCATGCGGGTTTTCTCTTCTCTAGTTGTGGTGCCTGGGTACCAGAGCAGGTGGGCTCTGTCGTGTGCAGCACACAGCCTCTAGTTGATGTACACGAGCTCAATAGTTGTGGTGCGGGGGCTTAGTTGCCCCGTGACATGTGGGATCTTAGTTCCCCTACCAGGGATCGAACCCACGTCCCCTGCATTGCAAGGCAGATTCTTTACCACTGGACCACCAGGGAAGTCCCAATTTTCTTCATTACTTCAGAATGAAGTTCTTACATTTTCCGTTCTCTAGCCCTACATCCTCCTCCCAGTCTCTTTACTAGACAATCTCATCTTTGCTCACTAACCACTCTCCAATGGGCATCTCTGTTCAGATGTCTCTCATCTCTACCTCCATATAAACCCAGCATCTTCTCAACAGCTCAGGAAGATGGGTTGAGCCTCCTCAATGGGTCTCTAAACAACCTCCTGATCCCTTCCTGAACCTGACCTGTCCTGTAATACCTCTTTCAGGAAGTCCCACTGGGTTATCCAGAACCTAGGAGGCAAGACTTCTAGATGCCATCACATTGAGAGGAAAAAGAAGACCATCTTGCTTTCTGGTCTTCTCTTAGGAGGGAGGACACATACCCCAGACGCCAAACCCACGGGAGACATCTCCCATGGGATTGCACAATTGGGTTGCATACCCCTTCTCCAAACAATCCCTATCAAGGGACCAGTCTTGGAGGGCAGGTGGAGGAGGCTGCCCTGGGGTATGGGCTCGGGGGCGGGGGGAGCAGAGGAAGGGTGAACAAATCAGACATCTCTGAAGAAGGAGCTGGGGCGGGGATTGGGGGGGATTCCAAAGGCAGCCAGCAACCTTCTGCCCAGACATACAGCTTCATCCGCTACAGAGGGATACTGCTGACATTAAGTTTCTTTTCTCTAGCAGATGTATCGCCAAAACAGAGATTTCTGCATTTACAAAATGAATGTTTCCAAATGCATAACTAATTGGATCCTTTTAAGGCATTTAAGGTTTAACTCTGATTTCCACAAGTCTTTCTTCAGTCCTTAATTATGAATGTACACAGCAGGATTTATTTTCAAAACGTTTCATTCTTTTTTCTTCATCCAAATATCCAGAAAGTCAAAAACAAACAAACAGAGTTGTGTGCACAGCTTGGATGGTGTCAGCCTCTAAATCAAGTCACTTGTTTGGTTTTAATTAGTGGAAGTCTGGCTTTAGCAGGAAAAACATCATTTTGGAAAACAACTTCGTTCTGGAGTTGGAAAATTGTCATCCGTTAAGGAGACATAAACGCCTCAAATTTCCCGCATGGAAACGCACGTTGTGGTAAATTTAGTCTATTTTTCTTTTAGCCGATAAAAACGCTATTTATCAAATAGGCATTTGGAAAGCGTGGGAATCATAGCGACAGTTTCAGGAAAGGCAAAAATATTTTGAATTATTATTTGTGACATCTAGTCAGTATATAAAAGAACAGATTGCCATATTCGTGGGTTCTTTGTGCAATAAATTTGATTATATTTGTAGAGATATGTACATATAGAAAGAGAAAGCCAGTAAATGCACAGATGTGAAGGATGAATTCTAACTTCACAGTAGTAATGACCCCTAAAGAGAAGAGGGGCAAAGGAGGATTGGGGGCTTTAAATATCTTACACACACACACATTACCATCCCATCCATCCAACTATTACTGGCAACAGAATATTAAAATTTAACCATCCACTAGGTACCAAAATAGATTTGAAACTTCAAGGGGAGATACACATTGTCCTATGCTTGATTACAAAGAAAAGTATAGGAACTACTTCCCTAACTCTTGATCCCATCTCCCTTTGAAAATATGAAAGGATCTAGACAATTTGCTGGAGATCTTCTTAAAATAGAGGTGGTGCTGAGAAACTTTCCCCACTCTAGAAGATGCTTGTTTTCTGTATCAGTCAGCTCTGACTTAAACTATGCTGCATAACAAACAGTCCTGGATCACAAAGCCCTACCATAATAAAGAGTTCCTTTTCAGACCTATGAGTCTGTGAGTCAGTGACTGTTGGGTTGACCTAGACTGGGCTCCCACACACACACACACCATGCTGAGCAGAACCCGATGTAACAACTTAGATTTATGTCTGCTCTACATGGTTTCATTATTTTGGAACTAGTGGTTATCCTGGGTATATTTTTGTAATGTTGGAATGTAGGTGGGCAACATCGTCCAGAGGGCAACTCGAACCATTGGGGTTTGCAGCATCTTCTGCTGACATCCCACAAGACAAAGCAAAATGGATGCAAACTTCAAAGTCCATGGAGAAGGGAGGTGTGGCCCTCCCATGAAAGATGAGCCAGGGCAAAGGCAGGAAGGAAGAAAGAACTTGTGAGCAACTCACGCCATCAACCACACCTTCTAACCTGAAGCCTGGTAAGAGGGGACTTATTTCCCATTTCCCTCTTCAGATCCAAACTCCATCCTTTCCTTCCCAACTCTGCACCCTGAGATGCCGATGGACACAGTGTGCATTGCCCAGGGTCTCTGGTCCTCTGGATTCCAGGTGAGTTCAGACAGTGGGAGGCACTGGCAGGAGATGGGAGGGAGGGACACAAGAGTCTAGGATCGCTTTCCTTGGAAACTTCCTTGTTTGGTTGCTGTCCATTTAGCTGTGTTCTCCATCAGCTCCATCTGTTGTAGGGCAGCCTCTCTGCCACAGCCTTGAGATGAACTCCACGAGCATCTTGACCTTATTCTCTCTTGACCCACAGGCTCAGGGTGGTAACAGTTTCTCTTCTATGTTGATAGGGTCTGGGAGACTCTGCATCCTTTAGGACTTTCCTTAACCCTTCCCATTCATCTCTGCAGACTCTTAAAAACCCTAAGTGGATGCATTTCCATTTTCTGCTAGAACCCTGACTGAGACAATGCACATGCCCTCCACTTGGAAGACACTGTAGATTTGCACTTGCTAACAAAATGTTGACGGTGAGAAGCCAGCCAAGGATCAAATTTGGTGGTGGAGCCAGGACAGAAAACAGGGCACATTTGCAGAGTTTCTGAAAATCAGTCCATTCTATTTAATTTTTGGACACTTACACCCTCCTACCCTATCCTGGAGGGATTGCTGTCCAGACTTCTTTTTCTGGGAATTTCCTTCACCGTCATCTTCGGAATCCCTGTGTGTGTCCCTCAGAGCTAACTGTAGGCAACAGCAAAGTTTCCCCTAGCAGGTTTCCCGGGGAAGCTGTCCCCACCCCTGGAACCAGACTTGGTGCCGGGCCAGTGCAGTCCCGGGGGCGGGGGAAGTTGCAGTCAAGGACTCAGGCCTGCAAGCTCGTCACACTTTTATGTGTCTCTGCATTTCCGGCCCAGGCACCTCTTCCAGACATCTCTCTACTGGGGGCCCTTAGACCAAGCATGTCCTGGCATCTCTGTCTAGACCACCTTCTCGGAGGTAAGAGGGGAGACACTGAACACAGTTTTCTCCCCTCTGACTCAATACTCAGCACTTTTCCATCTGGCCCAAGGTATAATACTATAACTATTATAGATAATAAAATATACAGTAGAATATAAGCATAACTATATGGAAAGTGGGAAATCTTATATGACCAAATTGCACTGTTATATATTGTTATATAATACAATATATACCATACATTATTTACATAATATAATTTATTATGTATAATATTACATTATTATAACAATATTATAGCTATTGTATACAATTTAATAATATAGCATAAACTATATTGTATCTATATTACAAGGTGGGAAAAATCCTATGCTTCATACAAATTGCACTATGATATTTGCAAGCACATATCATATCATACATTATATATAACATGTGGCATATATAATGCTATATATGCCACATGTTTTAGATAATATATAATACAACACATGCACATCTATAAGCAAGGTAAGAAAATAGCTCTACTGTCTACACCGTATATAATATGTATTATATAATGTATACCATATGATATAAAGTATTCTGATATATGTATATTACAGAACAGTAGACTGCAGAATGCTCTTGCTGGAATGACCTTAAGAAATCATCCTGCGGGCTTCCCTGGTGGCACAGTGGTTGAGAGTCCGCCTGCCGATGCAGGGGACACGGGTTCGTGCCCCGGTCCAGGAAGATCCCACATGCCGCGGAGCGGCTGGGCCCGTGAGCCCTGGCCACTGAGCCTGCGCATCCGGAGCCTGTGCTCCGCAACGGGAGAGGCCACAGCAGTGAGAGGCCCACGTACCGCAAAAAAAAGAAAAAGAAAAAGAAAAAGAAAAAGAAAAAGAAATCATCCTGCTGTTCAGACACACAAAAGAATGAAATAATGCCATTTGCAGCAACATGGATGGACCTAGAGATGATCATACTAAGTGAAGTCAGTCAGACAGAGAAAGACAAACACCATATGTTGTCACTTATATGTGGAATCTAAAATATGACACAAATGAACTTATTTCCAAAACAGAAACAGACTCACAGACATAGAAAACCGACTTATGGTTAACAAACGGGAAAAGGGGGGAGGAATAAATTAGGAGTTTGGGATTAACATATACACACGACTATATATAAATTATATAAACAACAAGGACCTACTGTATAGCACAGGGAAGTCTATTCACTATTTGATAATAACCTATAAGGGAAAAAAATCTGAAAAAAATAAACATAACTGAATCACTTTGCTGTACACCTGAAACTAACACAACATTGCAAATCAAATATACGTTAATTTTAGAAAAGGGAAAAAGCAGAAATCACCTTCTTGCCTTCCTTGTCCCGTCTCCTTGCTGAGCCTCTGTCGGTGGGGGTCCCCTGAGACAGACGCGTCTTGGGGCCCCACTGTCGAAGCCAGGGTGATCGGGGCTCAGGCAACAAAGCCTCGTATTCCTGGGGGCTCCTGAGGGCAGCCCCCAAGCTACCAGGAGAGACTGTGAGGTGAGGAATGTCCACCTAGCTCCGGGGTTCCTCTTTGCACTTAACCACCCCCTGGGGAGAATTTAGGATTCCTCTGCCCAGCTCCTACCTCAGATCAAATAAACCTGAGTGTCTGGGGCTGAGCCCTGGCATCAGTCATTTTTAAAGCTCCCAGGGGTCTGGGCGTTGAGATTCAGCCAGAGTTGAGAGTCACTGCCCCGGAGTGACAGGCCAGGGTCACACTCGGCCAGTTCACAGCAGTGGTTAAGCACACACTCCAAAGAAAGCAGAACCAAAGAACGCGAGCCCAGGATCATCCTTGCGTCTTCCATGCAAAGAAACCCAAGACTCAGAACCCGAAATGGGTAAATGCAAAGCGGAAGAAGCTTTGTCTGTAAAACTGGGTAGTCGCAGAAGACAGGACAGAAGGTATTTATATACCTAAACCCTAGGCAATCTGTGGAACGTGAGTGGCCAGCTCCTGGAGGGACAATGGAAACGCTGAGATCAAAGCAAGGGCCGGAATTCCCGGGAAGGACCTGGATCCACTGTGGGAAGAACAATCACACGTCCACGTAGCGTGAACCTGGACCATTTCTTCCGAGATCTGCTCAGAAGATCAAGAAATGGTGACTCTCTCATTAGATGTACCCCTGGCGTTAGGCAGTCCCCAGCCCAAGGCACCTCCCACCTCCTTTCCCTGACCAGCCAAGGGCAGCATGACTGTAATTTCCAGATGCAGCCAGCCTGTCCAGGTGAACAAACGTGCGTTTGATGGATGTGAAGGCATCTAAACATCATCAGATGCCCCTGCGCCAGGGCCAGTGCCTTGCGTCCTGTTACGGATAGATTCATCCAGGTCTGAAATACGTTATAGGTAGAGGATGATGCCAGAGCAGCCTCAGGGCCTGTGGAGTCAGGGTGTGGAGACTTCTCTGCAGCTTTTTATTTTATATTGGAACACAGCGGGTGTACAATGTTGTGTTCGTTTCAGGTGTACAGCAAAGCGATTCAGTTACACAGATATACGTATCTCTTCGTTTTCAAGTTCTTTTCCCCTTTAGGTTGTTGTAGAATATTGAGCAGAGGTCCCTGTGCTCTACAGGAGGTCCTTGTTGGTTATCCATTATAAATACAGCAGTGTGTACAGGTCACTCCCGGTTTTATTAGGGAGTGGAGACTTTATAAAAAGCTCAAAGCACATGGCTGGGGTGTGTGATGCTCCGAGAAAGAATGGAACCCGAATGGGAGGAGAGAGAGGATGCCCCATGGCACGGGCTCCCTGGACAGAGGTGGAGCAGGGCCACAACGGAGCACCACACACGGGGTGGCTTAAACCACAGGCACTTATTGTCTCTAGTCCTGGAGGCTGGAGTCTGAGATCCAGGTGTGGGCAGGGCTGGTCCCTCCTGAGGCCTCTCTGCTTGGTGCGTAGACAGCCGTCTCTTCCCTGTGTCCTCACGGGGTCATCCTTCTATGTCTGTGTCCTAATCTCCTCATCTTATAAGGACACCAGTCCTATGGGATCAGGGCCCACCCTACTGACCTCATTTTACCTTCGTTCCCTCTTTAAAGACCCCATCTCCAAATACAGTCATATCCAGAGGTCCGGGGGGTCAGGGCGTCAACATATACGTTTGGGGGACACACAATTCAGTCCGTAACAGGAGGTAACCAGAGAATCAGTTTATACAAACAGCATCCCATGGCTGCGAAAACCAAGCCACGTCAATGGCCCCTGAGCAGTTCTCCCTGCTGAGTCGTCAGAATTCCCACCCCCTCATCTCCCTCCCCAGGATGGGACACAGGTCCATTCCTCAACCAAGCACTAGCAGCAAATGGAATCACCATTATCATAGGACAAAACAAAGTCCACCCATGACTAGGGGCTGGGGAGGCGGCCAGTCTCCCCACTAGAACTACCACGGTTCCAGGGGCAAAGAAAAAGACAGGTAGGTTATTGGCTGGACCCTACCTGTGCCAGCCCCAGAGTAATTTTTACTAAAAGGAGATGAAATGAGGGCCCTTCCCATCTATCCCAGAGAATGCAAGGAAAAAAAAAAAAAAGAGCCATCCGCCTCGTAGAGATTTTAGAGGCTGACAGTCATTTCAAGTTTCTAAATCTAAATTTCAGAGCAGAACTACAGTGTGGAAAAATCAGCCTGTCACCGATGGTCCTTACTCCTCTATGCTAATTTTTCTTCAGTCCCCAGGGACCCCTTTACAGATCCCACAGCGGCCTCTCAAACTGTCCCCACCTTCACCTCAGCACCCCCCGAGACCTCTCCACTGTCCCTTCTTGGAGAACAGGTGTTCGTCCAAACAAAACACACATTTCAATCGAGCACATAGTAGGTGGCGTGTCTTTTCCAGAAAGGCACACTGCCTGCATCTATGTGGCTTCTGTTCCGGCTGAAGGATTCACAAGGAATCATACTCGCCACAAACCATAATAATACATTTATTTATTATTTTTTATTGATGCATAGTTGATTTACACTCTATTACTTTCAGGCGTACAACATAGTGATTCAATCTTTTTATAGATTATACTCTGTTTAAAGTTATTATCCCTGTGCTGTGCAATATATCTTTGTAGCTTATTTATTTTATACCTAGCAGTTTGTACCTTACTCCCCTCCCCCTATCTTGCCCCTCCCCCTTCCCTCTCCCCACTGCGAACCACTAGTTTGTTCTCTGTATCTGTCAGTCTGCTTCTTTTTTGTTATAGTCACTAGTCTGCTTTATTTTTTAGATTCCTTTTTTTAAATTAATTTTTATTGGAATATGGTTGCTTAACAATATTGTGTTAGTTTCCGCTGTGCAGCGAAGTGAATCAGTTATATATATATATATATATATATATATATATACACATATATATATATATATCCTCTCTTTTATGGATTTCCTTCCCATTTAGGTCACCACAGAGCAGTGAGTAGAGTTCCCTGTGCTCTACAGTAGGTTCTCATTAGTGATCTATTTTATATACAGTAGTGTATATATGTCAATCCCAATCGCCCAATTCATCCCACCCCCCACCCTTGGTATCCATATGTCCGTTCTCTGCACATGCGTCTCTACTTCTGCTCTGCAAAGAAGTTCATCTGTATCATTTTTTTAGATTCCACATATAAGTGATACCATATGGTATTTGTCTTTCTCTGACTTACTTCACTTAGTATGATCATCTCTAGGTCCATCCATGATGCAGCAAATGGCATTATGTCCTTCTTTTTATGGCTGAGTAATATTCCATTGTATAGATGTACCACATCTTCTTTATCCATTCATCTGTTGATGGACATTTAGGTTGCTTCCATGTCTTGGCTATTGTAAATAGTGCTGCTATGAACGTTGGGGTGTGTGTGTCTTTTCAGATTAGGGTTTTCACTTTCTTTGAATAGATACCCATGAGTGGAACTGCTGGATCATGTGGCAGTTCTACTGCAAATCATAGTAATAAATAATTAGCACTGAATGAGATCTACCAAGTACCTCACAAGGATTTACTCCTTTCATCCTCTTGACAATGTTACATGGTAGGTGTGGTGAACACTCCCACTTTCTATGGGGAAATGAGGCACAGAGAGGTTAAGTGACTTTCCCAAGGTCACTCAGCTCAGAGTGACCCAACTTTCCCCAGCACCTGAGGTTCAAACTTTTGGAAGCATGACTGATTGCTCTTTCTATAGTTCTTCCTACATACCCAGAGTTGAGAGGATGGACTGAAGACTGTCTGATCTTCTCATCCTAAAGCTATCCAAACCACCCATCAGTACAGAGGGAAAAAGAAACGTGTCTCCAGGAAAACAAAAGGGCGTGTGTCCTAGCTGTGCCCTGATCCCCATGGCACCCACAGTCCTCCTGGGAAGGGCGGCCGCATCTCATTCATTTGTCTGCATCTCCCACTGCAGTTGACTGACCTGCAGGTGGGCACCTGAGCTGAAGGACGACAATCCACATCTCACCAGTGGCCCCTGGCATCTCCCCATGTGGCACGCAGAGCAGGATGGATTCTCTCCCTTGCAAAGGCTGGACTGTCTTAGTCTGCATGAGCTGCTGTAACAAAATACCGTAAACTGGGGGCTTATCAACAACACACATGTATTTCCCACAGTTCTGGAGGCTGGAGATCCCGGCGAGGGCTGATCGAGCGTCTGGTGAGGCTGCTTCCTGGTTCCTAGATGGATGTCTTCTCACTGTGTCCTCACATGGAGCAAGGGGTGAGGGAGCTCTCTGGGGTCTATATTCCAGGGACACTAATCTCATCATGGGGGCCCCACCCTCATGACCTCATCACTTCCCAAAGACCCCACCTCCTAACACCATCGCCTTGGGGAGTTTGGGCTTCAACATCTGAATTTGGGGGGATACACACATGCAGTCCACAGCAAGAACTCTTGAGAGAATCAGAGCATTCAGTGAGGCCAGATGCTCAAAGATCATGAGGTAGAGAAACACACTTGAGGGAATAATGGCCACATACAAGACCCCCCTGCTACAGCGCTCCAGACCCCGTTCCCCCTGAAGCCCGTCACCCACTTCTGCTTCCGCCCTGCACACGTGAACACAACCCATAAACCCCACAAATCTAGGTGCCTCAGGGACCCTCTGTTTCTCCTTTGCAAACACGCCTGATTAAAAATAGGTGGAATGACCAGTTGCCCCTTGCAAGATGTCCCAAAATAGCACAGATCTGAGGCTGCTACCCGCACCACCACCCCCGCCCTGGAGTGAGGCTATTTTGAGAGTTTTGTTTTGTTTCGTTTTTCCTAGCCAGTGCATTTAATAAGGACACATTATCACACCAACTCAACAAGGAGCAATTTCATTGCAGGGGTGGTTTGTTGTTATTTTAAGGGCTCTGCATAAGACCCTAAGAGTCTCAGTTTTCAAACATATTTTTGGTGGCTTATTAAAGGGTCAACATCAAAGTATCTGTGAAGGAGGGAGAAGAATAGATGCTGATGACAAAGAGGGGGGAGGGGGAGATGGAGGGAGGGGAAGGAAAGAGAGAGAAAGACATGCACGTGTGTGTGTTTGTGTGTCTGTGTATCTCTAAGTTACTATCCGGGAGGACAGAAGATGCAAACTCTGAGAACTTAACAAATGTTTACAGAAAGTCATTTAAATGTCACTAATATGAGTTATAGATCTATATATATAGATATATATTTATAAAACTGAATCACTTTGCTGTACACCTGAAATTAACACATTGTAAATCAACTATACTCCAATATAAAATAAAAAGTAAAAAATAAATAAAGAATATCCATGGTATCAAAAAAAATAAATTTCACTAATATGGAAGCTAAGAAGACAACAGTATTTAGATTGTATTTTGTGCCATGGAGAGTGTTATAATGCTGTTGACTTGCCCCCAGGTTTGGTCTAAAATGTACTATTTCAATCCAGCTAGAGAAATCTTTCTGGATCACCAAAACCTAATCATGTATTTTAACGGCAATGCTTTTCACCATAAACATTCCTTTTTTTTTTTTATAAAGGTTTTCTACTATTTTCCTTTCTTTTTTTTTTTTTTTTTGGCCACGATGCATGGCTTGAGGAATCTTAGTTCCCCAACCAGGGAGTGAACCCGGCCCCTCGGCAATGAAAACACAGAGTCCTAACCACTGGACCACCAGGGAATTCCCACAAACCTTCCTTTTTAAAAAAAATTCTCTGTATATTTATTGTTGAGTAACTTATCTTTACAGAATACAGAACAATGAAAGCCGACCAAGTACAACAAACAAGCCTGACGATTATACACAGAGCTTTAACGCCAACCATATAATCCAGCCAGCTGTCAACATTCCAAAAACAACGCATCCAAACTTGCAAGAGTTCTCAAATATCTAATGCCTTTTGCTTACTGTAAATTCAGATGATTCAAGGTTACCATCACTAATGATGCTCTAGAAAAGCAGGATAACTACAGCACTGATTGCCCCTATTATAAATAGTTCCTGGGTGGCAGACACACATCTCACTTTCACACGTTTCATGGGTGTGAAGATGCTGGGAGAAGGCAGAGCCATTCTCCCTTCATCCCGAGAAAAGGGAGGATGGTCCAGCCCCACCCATTCCTGGTTGGATGGAGTCGTAGCACGAGTTTTGAAGAGCAAGTTGTGAGTGGACTTCACACGTTTCCCGTTTGAGCTAAACCATTTAAATGCTAAAGCAAGACCCTCCCGGACACTCTTTTTTTCTTTCCTCTCATTCAGACTTACAGCTGCCTTGCCAGCCTGTGTGTTGGACGGTTGCGATGACGTGGAGCAGAACCCCCAGTGGACACCCCGTCAGTGGATGTGCAATGTGAACAGGAAATAACCCCCCATTTGGGACTTCCCTGGCGGTCCAGTGGTTAGGACTCCGTGCTTCCACTGCAGGGTGTACGGGTTCGATCCTGGGTCAGGGAACTAAGATCCCACATGCCGTGCAGTGCGGCCAACAAAACATAATAATAATAATAAGCCGTTGCTTTAGACCATGCCGACACTGGTGCTACTTCTCACTGCAGCAAGCGTCTTCCACCCTGACTGATACTGAGCACATGCATAGGAGCAGGAAGACCCCCTGGAGGGAGACTGCTACCTGAATGCATGCAGTGCAGAGACAAGAAACATTGTGACAAGTGTTCAGAGTGCGTGTAACATGTAGCTGAATGACTGGCTGACCAGCGGGTTTGGGGACGTCTGGCCAGAGCAGGTAGCGGCACAGATGTGGCATTCTCCACTGTGCCCCTGAGGAGGATTTCCTGAATCCCAACCTTTCATCCTTTGCCCGCACACAAGATTTCACCTCCTCCCCACAAACTTCATACATGGCCCACCTGGAACCCTCCTACACTCTCAGAATGGCCATCATCAAAAAGTCTACAAACAACAAAGGCTGAAGAAGGTGTGGAGAAAAGGGAACCCTCTTGCACTGTTGGTGGGAACGTAAATTGGTGCAGCCACTATGGAGATCAGTATGGAGGTTCCTTAAAAAACTAAAAATAGAGCTACCATGTGATCCAGCAATCCCACTCCTGGGCATATATCTGGAGAAAACCATAATTTGAAAAGACAGATGCACCCCGATGTTCACAGCAGCACTATTTACAATACTCAGGACATGGAAACAACCTAAATGTCCATCAACAGAGGAATGGATAAAGAAGATGTGGCACATATACACAATGGAATACTACTCAGCCATAAAAAAGAATGAAATAATGCCATTTGCAGCAACATGGATGGACCCAGAGATTATCATACTAAGTGAAGTCAGAGGAAGACAAATATCATATGATATCACCACATGTGGCACCTAAAAATATGATACAAATGAAGTTATTTACAAAACAGAAACAGACTCACAGACATAGAAAACAAACTTAGGGCTACCAAAGGGGAAAGGGAGGGATAAATTAAGAGTTTGGGATTAACATATACACACGACTATATATAAAATACATAAACAAGGACCTACCGTATAGCACAGGGAACTCTACTCAATATTCTGTAATAACATGGGAAAAGAATCTGAAAAAGGGTGTGTGTGTGTATGTATATATATATATATATATATGGCTGAATCACTTTGCAGTACAGCTGAAACCAACACAACATTGTAAGTCAACTCTACTTCAGTATAAAATAAAATTTTAAAAAAACATGCCCCATCTGTTTTCATGACTATGCACCCCTCTTAGCGGACTGGAGTGAACCCGTTCCCCACAGAGCCCATTTCTCTTCTCTCTGGTCCCCAAGAGCATCCAGCTATTGGTGTCGCACCCACATCCTTCTGCTGCCCCTCGTCCCAGGGCTTTCCCTGACCACAGTGTCCACCCAGTCCCCCCCGCTCCTGCCACCAGCACAGGGAACTGGGCGAGCATCCATTCACCAAGTTTCCAGAGGCAAGCTCCGGAGGGAATGGTGTTAGAACATCACATTTAACTTCTTGGTTTTTCAATTCAATCCATCGATTAAGAACCTGTGCATCATATATGGAATCTAAAAAAAATGGTACTGATGAACCTAGGGGCAGGGCAGGAATAAAGACACAGACATAGAGAATAGAGACATAGAGAATGGACTTGAGGACACGGGGAAGGGGACAGGTAAGCTGGGACAACGTGAGAGAGTGGCATGGACATAGATACACTACCAATTGTAAAATAGGTAGCTAGTGGGAAGCAGCTGCATAGCACAGGGAGATCAGCTCGGTGCTCTGTGACCACCTGGGGGGCGGCGGGTAGGGAGGGTGGGAGGGAGACATAAGAGGGAGGGGATATGGGGATATATGTATATGTATAGCTGATTCACTTCGTTATACAGCAGAAACTAACACACCATTGTAAAGCAATTATACTCCAATCAAGATATTTTAAAAGAAGAAAAGAACCTGTGTATATCCCAGCTCAGCTGCCTACCAGCTGGGTCTGACCTGGGGCGGGTACCGTCACCTCTCTGTGTTTTGGTCCCTTCATCTCCAAGTGGGAATCACCACGGTGGCTTCCACAAGGCAAGGAAGAAAGGAGTAACAAAAGTGTTCGTAGCTAGAATGTGCCTTAGATTCACACCTGGAACTCGTAACGGCTTAAGAAAGGTGGGTACCATTTTTAATGCCATCCCCTTTTTGACTTTGCCCCCTCTTTCCGTCCTCTTTATCACAGCATTTTTGAGAGAATAATTGATACTCATGGCATCACTTCATTACACAGCATCGACCCCTTCCTGTCTATGGCACAGCTTTAATCCCCTCCTCTTTGCCAAAAAAAATCAACATTAAGAAAGTCACTTTCTAGTGTGGAGAAAAGGGAACCCTCCTACACTGTTGGTGGGAATGTAAGTTGGTGCAGCCACTATGGAGAACAGGATGGAGGTTCCTTAAAAAACTAAAAATATCAAAAAGATCCATGCACCCCAATATTCACAGCAGCAGTATTTACAATAGCCAAGACATGGAAGCCACCTAAATGTCCATCGATGGAGAAATGCATAAAGAAGATGCGGTACATATATACAATGGAATACTACTCAGCCATAAAAAAGAATGAAATAATGTTATTTGCAGCAACATGGATGGACCTAGAGATGATCATACTAAGTGAAGTAAGTCAGACGAAGACAAATATCATATGATACTACTTATATGTGTAATCTAAAATACAACACAAATGAAGTTATTTACAAAACAGAAACAGACTCACAGACACAGAGAACAGGCTTGCAGTTGACAAGGGGAGGGGGTGAGGAAGGGATGGATTGGGAGTTTGGGGCGAGCAGATACAAACTATTATATATAGGATGGATATACAACAAGGTCCTACTGTAGAGCCCAGGGAACTCTAGTCAGTATCCTGTGATAAACCAAAATGGAAACGAATATAAAAAAGAATGTCTGTATATGTATAACTGGGCCACTTTGCTGTACAGCAGAGATTGCCACAATATTGTAAATCAATTCTACTTCAATAAAAAAAAATGGGCAAAGAACTTGAATAGACACTTCTCCAAATAAAATACACCAATGGCCCATAAGCACAGAGGAGGATGCTAAAATAAAGTCACCTTCTCATTATGGAGCTGGGGTTGCATCTTTAGTTCTATCCATGTGTCACTGCCCCCAGCATGTGACGATTCTGACCCCCACCCACCTCCTAAAACTCTTTCCTCTTTTTACTTTCGCGAAGCTCTGTGTCCTGAACGGCCTTCTGATATTCTCACTACTTCTGTTTCTCATGTTCCTTGCTCTTTCTTTACCCTCCCATTGATTTTAGTTTTCATCTGATGGATTTTAGTTTTCATCTGATGGATTGCATGTTTCCATGAACATGTGTCTCGATCTACGTGCTGCTCTTGGGACACTCTCACTTGAGGCTCTTAAGCGATCCTCAATTTACCAACTGCATTTAAATCCAGTCTTCCGAGGGAGGGAGATGCAAGAGGGAAGAGGTATGGGGATATATGTATTTGTATGGTTGATTCACTTTGTTATACAGCAGAAACTAACACACCACTGTAAAGCAATTATACTCCAATAAAGACGTTAAAAAAAAATCCAATCTTCCCAGGGGCTGCCCAGCAGAGCTCTCTGTCTGGATGTTCTTAAATCCAACCAATTTAAAGCCGAAACCTCCCCTGCACGCTTCCCAACCCGCGATCTTTCCCACCTTCTCTCTGTCACCATAAATGTTGTCAGGCATCCCATCTCCCAAGCTCTGAGCTTTCGGAGTGAGCACAATAAACTCTTCCCACATGTTTAGGAGAAGAGGAAATCCTCTGTCGCCGTGGCAACAAGTCACCACCAGAACCAGGTTTCGACGCTGTGCCATTCATCCGTGTACGTGCTCTGGCAGCTCCCTGACCAGATGTGACCCTCGCATCGGAACGCCAGCCCGTCAAGAACACACTTACTGTAATATGCCCACCTCCGCGGGCCAATCCACGAGCCACAGTCTCACCAGACGACCGGCTTCTACAGATGCCGTCCACGCCGTGTCCACTCTGAGAATCCACGCTGTTAAAAGATCCCTGCTCTGCATCGGGCGCTGGTAGCCGACAAGCCCAACTCCCGGCTCCTGGAGCAGGCGATGCACCTTTGCATCTCAGACGGTGAGTGCAGGACCCATCCCGGTGGACACACACCTTCCGCCTCCTCTGGCAGCCACGGCCCACCAAGTCCGGTGTGTCTCCTGTTCCATCCATCCCTGAAGTAGCATCCGCCCCCCCAGTTCATACCACTGTCTCCCTGCCTCACACCCTGCCCATCCGAGATGGACACAGCAGGAAGACTGGGGTGGGAGACACAAAGTGATGGCCCCATATGATGCGCTTCCTTGAGAAGTGCTCAAATCGGGAGGTCTCTGTGGCCCCAAACCCCAACTTCTCCCTACGCTGCTCCTGAAATTAAGGTCCCGGAGCCCAACAACCCTCCTGATCCCAGGGCAGGCACAGGGCCTGCTTAGTGCCACCAGTGCTTGGAGGGGTCAAGCAAACAGGCCAATCACATCCCCCCAGGGGAACATTCAGACTGCTGTGCATCCATCTCCAGGTCTCATTGTCCCAAAGTGAGACTCTGTCCCCGTTAAACACTCTCTCCCCATCCCCCTCCCCCAGCCCCCAGCCCACACCATCTTACTCTTAGTCTCTATGAATTTGATAACTCCAGGGACTTCCACAGTATTTGTCTTTTTGTGACTTTCATCACTGAGAATCACGACCTCAAGGTCCATCCACGCTGTAGCCTGTGTCTGAATGTCCTTCCCTCTCATGGCTGTCATATTCCACTGAGTGGATGGACCATATTTTGTTTATCCAGCCAGCCAGCCACCCATGGACACGTGGGTTGCTGCTACGTCTTGCTGTTGTGAAGAGCTCTGCAGTGAACATGGGTGTGCAAATATCTCTTGGAGACCCTGCTTCTAATTCTTTCCATCTCACTCTTTTTTTTTTTTTTTTGCGGTACGCGGGCCTCTCACTGTTGTGGCCTCTCCTGTTGCAGAGCACAGGCTCCGGACGTGCAGCCTCAGTGGCCATGGCTCATGGGCCCAGCCACTCCGTGGCATGTGGGATCTTCCCGGACCGGGGCACAAACCCGTGCCCCTTGCATCGGCAGGCAGACTCTCAACCACTGCGCCACCAGGGAAGCCCCATCTCACTCTTTTGACCTGTTTTCATCAACATAGGACTATGCACTCAGGGCTGTTTAATAATCCAAAGTCACGGCAAACTCTCCTAAATTTAATTTTCCTGCAATGCCACTGACTATGCAGACAGAGTATTTCAACCAAGCAAGTGACGGACAAGTGACATGGTGCTTCCCTGCCACCAAAGCTTGATGAGAAATGTATTAATTGCATAGTTCATCTGAACATGAGGATCCCTGCCGGGTCCGGCTCTGCCTGTGTCTAGGTTTCTTAATGATTGAAATCCCTCTGGTTCCCCTGATGGGTTTCCCCATAACTGAAAAAATACAGATGATCCTGACCACCAGCACCAGGTCCAGGAATTCACCCATTTTTCTCAGAAAGGGGGCTTTCATGTCTGTGTAGCCAAGAGGGGCTCCCCGGGCAGCCCTGTGCCAATGCCAGCCACCATCCCGCTGCCACACCCTCGGCTGGATGGAAATGGGAAGCTGTCCGGAGGTGGCAGGAGCCGGCCAGCAGGACACAGGGGCCGTGGCCAGCCTGGCTCACAAGTCCTTTTTGCCTGAGTGGTGGTGATGGAAGCTACATGGGTACAGTACTGAGCGTTACTTGTGGAGAAGCTTGGGGTCCTGGGGTCTGGGGTGCAGGTTCCTTTGCTGTAGAGCTGAATGTGAAAGGATGGATTTCAAAAGCCCGAGAGCAAGGGGGCAGGGTCTGAGGGCCGTCCCGTTGCAGCTGGCAAGGTTGTGCCACCCCTGAAACGTGCCTCTGACTATTTGAAGATGGTGAGTATGGAGCCTCATAGTCTGAGGCATCAGACTCGGAAAGGGGGGGAGCTGAAATGTTTCCTGGGTCTCCGCCTGGACATGCCCAGCCTCCTGTAGGTCATTCCAGGAAAACACCCCCCATCAATCTAATGCTTCTCTTACCCCAGATGCCAGAGTCACTCACACTTTGCATGTTTGGTATGTTTTGCTCCAGACCAGGAATCTTACGTGAGTTCCCACTCAGTGGCCAGCATGGTCCACGGGTGAAGGCTGCCTGCATCACACAGTGGAGAGAAATCTGGAGTGATCCCTGGGCTGGGTGGGAAGGGAGTTCTGCAATGGATTAGTAATGTCTGCACAGGATGGGAAAAGGGGTGGGCAGCCTGCGTGCTGAATGCTGGTTTGGCTGGACGCTGGCATTCACGTTTTCTCTATTAGATTGGCATTTTCTCCACCCTGTACCACCAGGTGGAGAAGAGTCTGGAGTGACCCCTGGGCTGGCTAGGCAGGAAGGGAATTCTGTAATGGATTAGTAATGTCTGCACAGGATGGGAAAAGGGGTGGGCAGTCTGTGTGCTGAATGCTGGTTTGGCTGGATGCTGGCACTCACGTTTCCTCTATTAAATTAGCATTTTCTCTGCTCTGTTTTATCTACCTAGTGGCAAACCACAGATATCAGTGCAATAGGAGAGCTTGGACTCAGGGCTTCTCCCATGAAAAGACCCCAAACTGCAAACTCAAAGGGATTTTTCTCGGCCAAAAGGTCCACCCTCTGGACGTGGTCATCCTTCACCACAAAGACACAGGTCTTGCACCTAGCAGACCTTGAAGTGAAAATTCCTCCAGCACGAATACCAGGACCGGCCCCTAAGATCTTGCTGCCATGTTCTGGGTCCTCAAACAGGAACAATTCTAGCCTCAGGTAAACACACCCAAACATGCACAGAGGCACCAGATAAAATAAGTCTTTGAATTCATCCAAGGCCCTAAATCAGATCTGCTGGGGTGGGGGTGGGAGTTCCTAATGTAGGGGAGAAAACATGTGACATCCATCCACGGGCCAACTTGTGCAAACCAACCAGGGTGTCCTGATCCTGCGGTTCCCAAACACTGTGCCAAGGCACCACCAGCTACCACAGGGAACTTACAGAGGCGCTTGTTTTAAATTTTCAAGGGAAACCCAGCAGAATCTGTCCAAGCATTATTATGCCATTTGGGGTCCAGATAATTGGTTGATAGAAATATTGGGTATTTCTCTTGGCCCCATGGGAGCCGTGAAAAAAAGGCCAAGGCACCAAGGGTACCATGAACAGAGGAAGGGTGGGAATCTCTGTGTTAATCTGCACCTACGACGTCCTGGGTTAGACAACTGATGACCTTTGCATCAGGCTACCTCCAGAGCAATGCTTTTCAAGTTGCTTCTGGGAGACACTGGCGCCCCCGAAAGATGCCTTGGACTCCTGGCAGGACGGGGAGAAAAGAAGGTGCCATGCTTGTCTTCCAACACCAACAGATCCACACGAATGTGATGCTCCAGGGGGAATCCATGGTCGTGAGGATCCACTGGCAGCCCCTTGAGGACAGATTCCTGTCCTTACAGATGGGAAAACACGAGGTGCTGGGGAAAAAACCACCTACTGATCCAATAATTAGACCAGAAATGGATGCCAACCTGTGGTCCCAAATGTTAGGACACCCATCATAACCCAGTGCAGAAACTTCTGCAAAAGAAAAAAAGAAATGCCCGTCCGAGAGCTGATCACAAATTCTGGTCATGCAGGTGGCTCCAGGGACAGTGTGTTTAATCTGGGAACATCTTAATATTGAAACTTCTCAACTGTAAAAGAATTAAGGCCCTGAAATGATTGGTTCCGATGAAAGAAATGTCACCTACACTAAGGGTTATTTTGATGGCCTGGCTCTGCCCTGGAGCTTTGCCCAATTCCTCAATTAAAAAGGGTTTCTGCATTTTTCCCTGAGCCATTCCCCCTGTTTTGTCCAGAAAATATTGCATGAATACTGCATCATGCCCCCTGGTTGGAGCAAAATGTCTGATCTTTGCTATCGACTGGCAGTTCTCAAATGGGGTGATTTTATTCCCCAAGGTACATTTGGCAATGCCTGGGGACACTTATTACAACTCAGAGGTGGGGAGAGATGCTCCTGGCACCTGGTGGTTGGAGACCAGGGATGCTGCTCCACAGCCCACAGGGCACAGGACGCCCCTCATCAGAGAGTCCTCCAGCCGCAGATGTCAGCAGTGCTGAGGCTGAGAAACCCTGACCGAGCATGGAAACTTAGTGTCAATCATCTATCTCTCTATCCACCCATCCATCTATTTATCTACCTATGGCTGTGGTTTGCAACCTGAGATGACCTGGCCCCCCAGGGGACATATAACAATGTCTGGGGACATTTTTTGTTGTCACACTGGGGGGGGGAGCTCCTGGCACCTGGTGGGTGGAGACCAGGGATGCTGCTCCACAGCCCGCAGGGCCCAGCACACCCCACATCCGAGAGTCCTCCAGCCCCAGATGTCAGTAGTGCTGAGATGGAGAAAACCTCCTACATAAAATGTTAACCTGTGAAATGGTGAACAGCAAGCTCCGGAGGAGGGCGCCCAGAGCCTGACCCTTCTCGGACCTAAACCCCAAAATTAGATTTGAAATTCTCATCTTTAGATTCTGAGCAGACCCTGGAACGATCCATCCCAGATCTCCACTCTCTAGGTCAATAAAACATCTGCCAAGGTCCTGATATCATCAGGCACGACGCTGAAAAGTCAAAACTGTGGTCAAAGTGCAAGTGGGGGGACTTCCGTGGTGGTCCAGTGGTTAAGACTCCACCCTTCCACTGCAGGGGGCGCGGGTTCCATCCCTGGTTGGGGAAGTTCTCCATGCCGTGAGGTACAGCCAAAAAAAAAAAAAAGTGCAAGTGGGTGATTGGAAATGACAGTCATAAACCCGTGGAAAAGACCACATAGAGAGTGTGGCCTGATGGACAAGAAACTCTTCCTCGAGGTTCAGAAACAGAAAGTCCAATGGAAATATTTATCCTCCCCTGTGGCGATTTGGATGAGGGAAGGTGATGGTCTCGAGAGATGATGCTTGGTTGGGGGCAGGGGACCACGGGGAAAGGTCCTACCCCGAAACTCATTCTCACCACCAGTCCGAGGATGAGTAGGGACTTGTATGAGTTTCCTGGAGCTGCCACAGCCATAACCCCAAACCAGATGGCTTAGAGCAACAGGCATCCATCCTCCTCTGGTCCTGGGGACCAGACGCCTGAGGTCAAGGTGTCCCAGGGCTGGGCTCCCTCCAGGGGCTCCAGGTCAGGGTCCTTCCTGCCGCTTCCAGCTTCTGGGGGCTCCAGGCATCCCTGGGCTTGTGGCTGCATCCCTCCTGTCTCTGCTCCCCTAAAGCCGCCGACACTTGGAAATCAGACTTCTGGTCTGCAGAGCTGAGAGAGCACAAATCTCTGTTGTTTTAAGGTCCCCGGTTTGTGGATGTTCGTTATGTCAGGACATGAATACACTGGGAGAAGGTTTGTGATGCTGCCTGATTCTCACTGTTCTGAGCCTGGAAACAAAACGCATCCTCAGCTTGCCTTTTTCCGTCTCTTCCGGGCTCTGCATCCCCGCGTGGGTTACTCCCAGGGTCTCTAGCAGCCGGGACGCCGTGCACCACAGCCTGCCCTGCACCCTTGGTGACCACCCCCGAGGCCCACTGCCCGCCTGACTCTGGGCTTGAAGACGCAGGGGAAAGAACCCAATGAAAGAAGTTCCAGCAAAGGCGGTGGTGTGTTGGTACCTCCCACAAATAGGGGAGGACAATTAGTGAAGTGCTGTTGGCGTGACTGCCCGCCAGGGTCTCTCCCCTTCCCCATTGCTGCTTCTTCCTGTAAGTTGGCTCCATTCCCCACAGTAATTGCACCTCGTCCATCAGGGGACACAGAGGTCCTCTACCTACCACCAGGGAGAAAGGACTGCTGGTCCTTCTGTGTCCACTTCTCTGGACTCTAGTCCCCAGTTGTTTAATCAAACATGAGCCTAGATGTCACCGTTGGACGTACTGTGTAGACGTGATTGATATCTACAAGCAGCCCGCTTTATGTAAAGGATGGCACCCTTCATGGGGTGGGGTGGCTGGCCCTCGTCCAATCAGTCGAAGGCATTCAGAGCAAAGACGGAGGTTCCCCAGAGGAAAAAGGAATTCTATCCCAAGACCACAGCCTCTACCTGAGTGTCCAGCCTGCGGTTTTCAGACCTGCCAGCCCCCATCACTAAGTTAGCCAATTCCTTGAGATAAATATCTTAATAAATCTCTTATTGCAGCCAGGAGGCGGATCAGTCGTGGAGATCTAATGCACAGTATAGTGAATGCAGACAGCAAGGTTGTATTAGAAACACCACACTTGCTAAGGGACCTGATCTTAATTATTCCCACCACAAAAAGGAAATGGTAATTATGGAATGTGGTAGAGGAATTAACTGTTGCTACAATGGCAATTATATTACGATAAATAAATGAATCCAATCAACGTGTATGCCTTAAATTTACACAATGTTGTATGTCCACGTAGGTAAATTCAAAAATAAATAAATCTCTATATAGTGCTATGTAAAATTATTAATATATTGTGTATTACATATTATATATGTGTATATATATATATGTATTACAGGTTGTAAATATAGACACTATAGTCATTTGATATATAGTATATATCTGTATACACTACATATATAACCAGTATATTTATACGTATGTACGTGTGTATGTATATATGTAATGAGGCCGGGGTTCTGTTTCGCTGGCAGAACGCTGACTGATACAAACCTCACTCAGGAAAATTGCCAAAAGACCTCGGGTCCAGCCTAAGTAATCGGCCCATTGTCTCTCCCAGAATTTCTCAACCTCAGCAGAACTGACATCTGGGGCGGGAGAACTCTCTGATGAGGGGCGTCCTGGGCACTGTGGGCTGTGCAGCAGCATCCCTGGTCTCCACCCACCAGGTGCCAGGAGCTCCCCTCCCCCATAGCTGTCACAGCCAAAATGTCTCCAGACATTGTTATTTGTCCCCTGGGGGCAAAGTCATCTCTGGTTTGGAACCACTGCCACAGACAGACAGACAGAGGAGTGACAGCCTGATAAATGGACAGATGCATGATCGGTACAGACGGTAGATGGATGATGGTTAGATGATGGATAGACAGATGCACAGATACATAGATACATGATAGATAAAGTCTCTGAGGCTAAGTCAGGGTTCTAAGGCTCAACCCTACTGACATCTGAGGCTGGGTGACTCTCTGATGAGGGGCGTCCTGGTCACTGCGGGGTGTGAAACAGCATCCCTGGTCTCCACCCACCACATGCCAGGAGCATCCTCCCCCTGAGTTGTGAAAAACAGACATCTCCAAGTGTCCCCTGGGGTGCAGAATCACCCAAGATTGGGAACGAGCGGTTTAAACTCATCTGTTTGTGCAGGGGATTTCGTTGGTCCTGCTGGGAGAATCTCCTCCTCCTTTTAGGGATAAGCCAGGATGGGAAGATGCTGGAAGGAAATCTAAATACACACCTAATCCATTGCTTCTGGGGCAAGCCCATCACCCAGTACCACCTAACTGATATTTATAAGACTTGGCACCAACAAGGGCAGAATAATTTTCAAGTGCCCACAAAACATTCACCAAAATCAACCGATTCTGAGCCACAAAGCACAAGCCAACATATTTTAAAGAACTGAAATTCTGCAGTAAGTATATGTTCTCTGACCACAATGGAACTAAACTGGTAATCAGTAACAGAAAGTTACGTAAAATCTGCCAATATTGGTAAGTTAAACAGCACATTTCAAAATAACCCACAGACCAAAGGGGAGTAGGAGGGGAAACTGGAAAATATTTTGAATTGGATAAAAATGCAAACACAGCACAAGAAAATTTGTGGGGTGCAGCTCAGACAGCGTTTAAAGGAGTGTTTGCAGTCCTCATTGCTTGTAGGAGGAAAGAAGAAGGGTTTTGAATCAATATTTTATGCTCTTACCTTAAGAAATTAAAGAAAACCATAGTAAACACAAAGCAAGTATCAACAGAAGCAAGGAAACAGTAAAGAGTGTAAATCAATGAAATTGAAAGCAGAAAATCAACAGAGATAATCAACTGAATCATACACTGGTTCTCTGAGTGGTCAGTAAAATTGACAAACCTCTAGCTAAGTAGATCCAGGAAATAAAAGAGAAAAATAATATACCAGGTATGAAAGATGGACATCCCTCAGACCTGATAGATTATATTAAAAGATTAATAAGAAAACATTATAAACAAATTCATGCTCACCAACTTCACTACTTAGATAAATATATCCAAATTCCTCAAAATACACAAATGGCCAAAGTTCACTCAAGAAGAAATGAATATTTGCCATATATCTACTAAAGGAATTAGATTTATGGTTAACTTCTTCAGACAAAAAAACTCTCCAAACACAGATGGCTTCACAGGCAAATTCTACCAAATATTTAAGGAGGTAAAAAAAAAAAAAATCTCTATTCAGTACAAACACTCCCAGAAAACAGAAGTACAGGAAATACTTCTCAATTCATTATGTTAAGAATTTTGGCATGTTTGCTGTTGACGAACTTTTGCCAAGAGTTTTAATTGCTCGTAATGTCTTAGTCTGTTTTTTAAATTTTTAATCAGGGTAATGCTGGCCTCATCAGATGTTTAAAAAGCAAAATCATCAGTATGAAGAGAATAATTTCCATGAGCAAGGGTAGAAGGAACCAGGACTCTCTCCCAGAAATGGGATATTGGTTCAACATTTGAGATAAATCAAGGTAATTCACCATGACAACAGAAGGAAAAATTAAAAGTCTATGATCTCAGTAGATGCAAGAAAAGACATTTGGCAAATGTCAACATTCATTTCTGTTTAAAAAAAAACTCTTCTCAAATTAGGAATAGAGAAAACGTCTGAAACCTATAAAGAGCATCTACCAAAACTGACAGCTATAATCCTTCATGGTGCAAGACTGCTTCCCTCATCCAACTGAACATCCTACAGTGAAACTAGGGAAGACAAAGAAAGAGAATGCAGACTGCAAGGAAGAAAGCGAACTTTATTTAAAAAAATGACTGTCTACATGGAAAACCTCAAAGTGTCTAGAGAAAGCCTACTGAAAGGTGTAATGTGAGCTTGGCAAGAACGTGTCACAAAACAAGATCATTTTACAAAAGGCAATGGTATTTTTTTACAGACTATCAGTGAACGATTAAAGTTTTTAAAAATACTATTTAGGATAAAAAAGATGTGAGATATATATATACATGTATGTATCATATATGTCTTATATATATTTATACATACATACACACACACACAGAGTGGAATACTACTCAGCCATAAAAAGAATGAAATAATGCCATTTGCAGCCACATGGATGGACCTAGAGATGATCATATTGAGTGAAGTCAGACAGAGAAAGACAAATACCATATGACATCAGGTATATGTGGAATCTAAAATATGACACAAATGATCTGATTTACAAAACAGAAATAGAGTCACAGACAAAGAAAATAAACTTATGGTTACCAAAGGGGAAGCAGGGGAGAGATAAATTAGGAGTTTGGGATTGACAGATACACACTACTCTATATAAAATAAACAACCAGGACCTACTGTAGAGCACAGGGAAGTTATCTATAAGTAATCTATAAATTCAATTCAAACCCAATCAAAGTCCTAGCAGGTATTTTTGTAGAAATAGATACACTGACCTGACTGTAAAATTAATATGGAAACTCAAAGGATTCAGAATAGCCCAAACAATCATATAAAAGAAGAAGCAAGTTGGAGGAATTACACTTGCTGATGTGAAGACCGACTATAAAGCTACAGGAGTCAAAACAGTGTGGGACTAACATCAGGGTAGACGTGAATTAACAGAGGAGAAGAGACCGTCTGAAAACACAACCATGCTTGTAGGGTAAATTGCAGGGCAAAGACGCCAAGGTAATTCAAAGGAGGAAGGATCATCTTTTTAACAAATGGTGTTAGAACCCTGGGACCATCCGTATGCAGAAACAGGAACATGCATCTGTACCTCACCTCATCAGAAGATTAACTCAAAATGGCTTATAGACCCATGGGTAAATCCTAAATGTGTAAAACCTGTACAGGAAAAACAGGAAAAGATCTTTGTGACACTGGGTTAGGCAAAGACTTATTAGGCAGGACACCAAAATACATGGTCCATAAAAGAAAAAACTGGTGATAATTTGGACTTCATCAAAATTAAAATCTTCTACGCTTTGAGAAGCAGACTCACAGATACAGATACCAAACTAGTGGCTACCGGTCGGGGGAGGGGCAAGACGGGGGAGGGGATTAAGGTACAAACTACTATGTATAAAATAAAAAAGCTAAGAGGATATATTGTATAACCCAGGGAATAGAGCCAATATTTTTACAATAACTATAAATGGAGTATAACCTTTAAAAATGGTGAATAATTATAGCGTACACCTGTAACTTATAATTGTATAGCAAGTATACTGCAATTAAAAAATGAAAAGAAAAACATTAAAATCTTCTATGCTTTGAAAAACACTATTAAGAAAATGAAAAGATGTGCCCTAGACTGAAAAATAAAAATTTAAACACACAGCTGATTTCATGCATATATGAATCCATCTTATAATCTATACAAAGAGAAATATATATATATATATATATATATATACATCTTGTCATCTATTCATCTGAATATAGGTTTACATAGGATAAGAGACAATATAAAAGTCTATAAATGATAGCAGACTAGGATATACACCAACTCTCCCCAGTTCAGTGATAAGAAAACAAAACATTGCTTTTAAAGATTTCCCCGTATACATCACCACTTCATCAAAGAAGAGACACACAAAGATGACAAATGAGCTCATGAAAAGATGCCTGAAGATGGAAGGGTAGGAAAAGTAATTTTCCCTCTACCCTTCTAGGTTCTTGGTTGAGACCCTCCAGCCCCATAATAAAAAAGACAGATTAACAGGAGAAAAGTGAATGTAATTACATACGGGAGCCCCATATACCCATGACCCTGGCACTAGAGGAGGGAGCTTTTATATTTTTATATAGTTTTAAGAAACGATACATTTGTGAAGAATTAAGACAAAAAGGCTAGGAGTGTATAATGGTGCCAAAGTAACAAACTTTATGCCCACAGCACTCTCAGCCCTAAATTCCCTGCATCTGGCGATGAAAATTGGTGGGGCTGATCAACCACAAGGACAGGAGAGCATCGGGGGGTGACGGATGGATTCTGTAGGTTGGTCATGGTGGGTGTTACACCACTGTATACATGTGTGGTCGAAACGCACAGAACTAGGCATCTAAAAATTGGAGAATTTTACCATCTTTCAATAAACCCGACTTAAGAAAAAGTAAAAGCTCAACAGATCTCACTGAAAATTTTAGACAAGCAAGCATTCTTTGGATTTTAGCCCCTCACTGGCTGAAGGGATAAGGTGCGTCCAAGACAAGCAGCGCTCCTGAATTCTGAATTTGGAGCAATGACTTCCCAGTGTGGGATTCCAGTAGAAAGCAATTCCCTTATACAGACAAGGACCTCCAGACACATTTAAAACTACACGAACAGGTGATGGGATGGTTCCCAGCAAAACTATGATTAAAAAGATTAACATGTATCTATCACTCTTGCAAACACCTTTGAAAGTATGAAGAAGGAAGGAACTAAGCGTCTATGTATCAATTATCAGGCGATGAAAAGATTTTGGAAACCGCGTTTGCATGATAATAGGAAAGAAATTCAGTTGCTCCAAGCAAGGACCTTCATCAGTGAAAAATACCTTGAATTATGCTCCCATAGGAATAAAACAGATGTGTCAGAGCTTGAAAAGGTTTACAGGAAACAGTTATTTATGTTTTCACATCCAAGTAAACATGAAAACTGCACCATTTGGGGCACTTGTTGGGTGTGTGTGTGTGTGTGTGTGTGTGTGTGTGTGTGTGTCACCCCAAAGCAGCAGTCCGCACTCTGCATGTGCAGTACCCTCACGCTCCCCTCACCCCAGAAGGAAGAAGCAAGGCTGACATCCAAGCTGGCTCAGGCTTGGCTGGGGACCAGAGGCTCGGACAGGGAGCTGAGGGTCTCAGGGGACCCCAGCCATGTCCCCAGGATGGAGGATCCCTCATAGGAGGCACAACCCAGGTGGTACATGACTTGATGTGAGTGCCTCCGTCATCCCGTTCCTTTAATTCCCACATCTTGGACAGCTGAGTTCTCTGGGAGGACCTCTGTGTGCACATAGAGATCTCTTATCATGGATGTGTGTTTGTACATCCGAGTCACGCACCCACATGTAAAGAGCTGTGCTCTATGGAAATGACAGCTGTGTCAACACCGCTGGCTTAGGATCAGGTCCCAGCCTCTGCGTTGTGAAATTCCAAACTTCTCCAAGTTCCTGGCGGGCTTATTTATTTTATAACTGGACGGGGATCTCCTATACAGCTTTAGGAATGTGGTCCATAAGACTGTAATCATTTTGTACGGGAACCGATGGTGAGTAGACCCGTCATGGGGAACATTTCGTAACGTAGGCAAACGTCCAGTCACTGTGTAGTGTGTCCGAAGCTAACATAACATGATGCGTCAACTCTATTCAAATTTTAAAAACTTCCTCATCACACTTGATTTGCTTTGATACATTTTAACTGTCAAATGTGGCAGACGCTGAAAGACCCTGAGGCTGGGGAATGCAACGGTGAATGTCACGGGTGCAAAGCCTGCCCACCAAGGAACAGATGCCCACAGGTGTCCGGCTGGAAACCAATAATGTGATAAGACCACAATATTGTATTTCTTCTGCAGGAACTCAAGCTTTTCAAACCATCCTTCCTTGTCCATGCTGTATCACTTAACTTCTTCAGAATAAGTCTACACACACTCTAACTGGAAGAGTTACAAGCAGAAAGTCAGACACTGAGAAGAAACCCTTTTTTTCCCCTCAAACTTCACGTTTAGACCTATGTCTTCTATAACTAAGGGAACACCGGTAAGGGGCAAATGGTGCCCCACTGGAACCCTCTCACTCTTTTTTCAAACTGTATTTTTTTGAGTAGAATTGATTTATAATGTTGTGTTAAGTTCTGCTGTACAGCAAAGTGATTCAATTATACATACATATATATGTATAAACATGTATATACATATATATTCTTTTTCATATTCTTTTCCATGATGGTTTATCACAAGATATTGAATATGGTTCCCTGTAGGACCTTGTTGTGTATCCATCCTATATATACCAGTTTGCATCTGCTCACCCCAAACTCCCAATCCTTCCCTCCCCCACCCCCTCCCCCTTGGCAACCACAAGTCTGTTCTCTTTGTCTATGAGTCTGTTTCTGTTTTGTATAAGTTCATTTGTGTCGTATTTTAGATTCCACATATGAACGATACCATATGATATTTGTCTTTCTCTGCCTGACTTACGTCACTTAGTATGATAACCTCTAGGTCCATCCATGTTGCTGCAAACGGCATTACTTCATTCCTTTTTTATGGCTGACTACTATCCCATTGTGTATATGTACCACATCTTCTTTATCCATTCCTCTGTTGATGGACACTGAGATTGCTTCCACGTCTTGGCTATTGTGAACAGTGCTGCTGTACATATTGGGATGCATGGATCCCTCTCACTGTTTAATGACTAGAATTGCCTCTCAAATTTGGGGGCTACACTTAAGAAAAACTTTCTTGCCCCAAATGGGTTTCAACCATCATCTTCCAGAATCTGCTTCTGCAAATATATTGTGTGCATGTGTGTGTTTGGTTTAATGGACATCACTGGCAATTAAATCTCAAAGGCAGAGAGACCCCAAAATGGATATATTTGGAAACACTTAATGTACTTAAATGTGCTGTAAGAATTGACCATTCAAGTCCTTCCCCCATGAAAGAAATATTCCATTTTATATGCTATCTGCCACTTGGTTCTAAATTCCCACGCATCTCTGACATGAGTAGCATAACCTCTTTTTATGCCTTGGGATAACAAGTTTATCTGAGTGCACCTCTCTCTCAGCTCTGTGCCTTTCAGCAAAAGCTTTCCAAACCTGAAAGGCATACTTGTGTTTTAAAATAACATTTTTAAAAGACTCGGTCATTAAAGGACCGGTCATTAAAGGCCTTTCCACCTGACAACCCAGAGATGTGTTGCAATCATTCTAACAGCCAATGTGGGGAAGAGTTCCTACGCCTGTGCCACCAGGTGATGTAAACAGCTGGGTTCAGAGGCTTCTGTTACATCCACTGTAACCAGCTAATAATGCCCCAAACTGAGCAGTTTTGTGTCTATCCCCAAAGAAGGCGATGCCGTATCTGACTGTCTCCCTTATGTTTTCTTTGGAAACAAGCTGATTTTGAAATCCAACAATTAACCGTCACTTACAAAGGATAATGAGGAAGGGGGTGTGTTTGCAAGGGTCCTTACAGAAGTGCATCCCTTGGCTAAGTAGACGGTGAAGTTACAGAAGGTTCAGAGTGGGGGGGGAGGCCAGTGGGGGTCCCATTCAACATCATTCTCAGGAACCCCCATTCCATGGGGGCCTCTGCAGAGCTTCTCCACCCTGGCTATAGAAGGGACATCTCTCAGGAAGTTATTAACAGTACCAGGGGTACCATCCTCAGAGATCTGGATTGAACTGGTCCCACCAGGTGGTTCCCAAGTGAATCGTATGTGTCCACTTGATGGCCACGGGAGTCTCAGACAGCTGGTGAAATGTGATTCTGTGTTTGTCTGGGAGGGTGTTTCTGGATGAGATGAGTGTTTGAATTGGTGGACTGAACAAAGCAGATGGCTCTCCCCTGTGTGGGTGGGACTCGTCTAATCAGGTGAAGGTCTGTCTAGAACGGAAACACAGACCTTCCTCAAGTGAGAGAGAATTCCTCCTGCCTGACTGCTCAGCTGGGACATCAGTCTCCTCCTGCCTGCGGACCTGAACGGGAACATTGGCTCTTCCTGGGTCTCCAGCTTGTTGCCTCACCTGCAGATCTTGGGATTTTTCAGCCTCCAAGGCCCCATGAGCCAATTTCTTATAATAAATATCTATCAATCACCTATCTATCTATCTACCTACCTACCTATCCACCCACCCACCCACCCACCTGTCTAAATCTTATCAATCTAGGTATCTACTTATTTACCTGTCTACCTATTTATCTACCTGTTTGTCTATCTATCCATCCACCCATCTACCTATCTTATCTATCATCTATCTGTCCATCTATTATCTATCATCCATCCATCCATCCTTCTATTATCTATCATCTATTCATCTATCCATTCTTCTATTTATCTACTTATCCATCTATTATCTATCCATCCATCAATAGTCTCTCTGTATATCTTTTATCTATCCATCCATCCATTCATCCACCTATCAATCATCTATCTACCTACCTACCAATCTTCTATCAGCTATCTACATATCTAATCTATGTATCTATCTATATCATCTACGTATTAATCTATGTATCTATCACTTATCATTATCTGTCATCATGTATCCTCAATCTATCTAATTTATATATATCTATGCATCTACTTTCTCTCTGTATATATACACACAGACACACACACACACTCACAAACGCACACACCATCCCTCAACAAATTCTCACGTTAATTTTAGAACACACGGGAGAACAAAATCCCTATTTGCTCCTGAAACCAGAAGTCCCTGTGCGATGGTGTTTCACAAATACAAACTTCAGATCCCCAATCGCATCACACCAGCAGCACCTGCCCGGGCAGCGTGAACTCCGGAAGAGAGAGTGCCAGCCTCAGGCCAGGTCCTGGAGGTGCAATCCACCCCCAAAGAGCATTGGCCAGAGGGGCGGGCTCCGCACTTGTGCCCACCAATACCATTAAGCAGCCAGGGCTGCCCAGGTCAGCAAGAAGCAGATCACAGCCTGGGCCTGGGGGGGTGGGGTCCCATCAGGACCACCGTTTGATTGGATTCATTGCCCTGGGGCGTCTGTGCACAGGCTTGTAATTAAAGTGTATTTCGCTACCAAAGAGTTCTGCAAATGCCAAATGCAGGGAAGCCCCAGGCCGAGCAGCCCCCCTGCACGGTGGGGGGGGATGTTTCCAGTTCGGGCAGAAATACTCCAATCCCCCACCGGGCTGGGTGCATTTGTAGCCCCTGGGTGCACTGAGGGCTCTGTGCTCCCCTCCCATGCTCAGCCGTGAACTGGCGGTCTTTCGCCCACCCCTACACTGGGCTCAGCCTTATTTATCTCTGTGGGACACCCAGAGTCCCAGCTGTGCTCAAGCAAACAGAATCCAAGCATCCGTCCAGACAATGAGTCCCCTTCAGGGCATCCCGGCCAGGACGGCGGATCTACCCTCACACGTAGGTGAACGCAGGGGACGCCTCTCTGATGAGATCTTGGGAGCCCCCCTAAACCCTCTGGACCAGGCAGTTCCCCCCCGCCACAATTTGACCACGACAGAGTAAATGTTTCAGGAAGGCACCGTGGTCTCACAGAATCAGGTTCTTAAATACACATCCTCCTGGGAGAGGTCATCCCTGACGCTGTCATAAGGGTTTGAGACTTTTAACGAAAGCAGGTGTCATCATAGCAGTTTCTCCTGCCAGGCGACCAGAAACCAGAACATGTGATGGACCATCCCTGTGAGGGATACGTGTGTCCTGTGTGGACTCCCGAGTGGGTCCCCCAAGGGCAGGCCATGGAGAACTTCATCGTGAATTCAACAGCTGATGAGGGTACCAGATATATGGGAAGGAGAGGGGTGTGGGGAGCCACCTCCAGGGACTGCCCAGCTGGGCCCAGAATCTGACCAATGAGGAGGGCCCCCATCCCCCCACATCCCAAAAGATGGGTTAGAAACTCATGAAACTGGTCCACGATGGCCTCGCCATGTCAGATCGCTAATCCCCTCACCCACTAGGATGGGCAATCCAAAAAATGGAAACTAGCAAGTTGACCAGGATCTGGAGAGATGGGGACTCCTGTACAACCACTGGTGTGAATGTAAAGGGTGGCGCCAATGTGGAAACAGTTTGGCACTTCGACTCGATTTTGAAACCCGGCAATTCTACTCCCGGATATAGACCCGAAAGAACGGAAAATTAGGGTTCAAACAAAAATACATGCCCAAATGCTCACAGCAGCACTAGTCGCAATTGCCAAAAGGTGGAAGCAGCCCAAGTGTCCATCAGGGGACGATGGATAAACAGAATGGGTCCATCCACACAGTGGAATATCACACAGCCATGAAAAGGAGTGAAGCTGTGACACAGGCTACAATGTGAATGGACCCTGAATACACGATGCTCAGTGAGAGAAGCCAGATATAGAAGGACACACAGTGTGTGATTCCATTGACAGGAAACGTCCAGAATAGGCAAATCCTGAGAGACAGAAAGTGGGTTCATTGTGGCCAAGGGGGTGTGTGTGGAGGGAATTGCAGATGATTGTTAAATGGGCACATGGTTTCCATCTGGGGGGATGAAAATATTCTGGAACTCAACGATGGGGATGGTGGTACCACATTGTGAATGTTCTCAGTATCACTAACGGTGAATGCTATGTGATGTGTATTTTACCATAATTTAAAACTAAATTTAAAACTAAATAAAACCCTAACCCCCAGGCTCAATGTCGCTAAGGTTAGGCAAGCAGGAGGGCAGGGTCATCATAACCAGTGCATTTCTATGTGTTGTTTTAAACACAATTTTAGCATCAAACACTGTGTATCCCATTTAATGATAATGCTCGAGGATTTCTAGCAGTTTCCATGAAGTTTCCAGTTAGAAAATCGTGGTCAATTCTTGGCCCTACTCCTGTCCTTCTCTGCAGGTCAACCCAAAAGGAATCCAGGCACATGGCACCTCCTGGTGGCGGGAGAGCCCAACTGCAGGCGCATTTCCATGTTCAGATCGATAGCTCACCCAAAACTCTCCTACAATGAGGTCTCGAACCTTTGCAACAGGGGTGCAATAGAAAGGGGATTTTTAAAAGCAGGGCACTTTAGGGGCACCCTGAAAACAAAGCTTAAAAACAGGATTGCTGGGTGCACCCAGCAACAGGCATACCTCATTTTATTGTGCTTCACAGATATTTCATTTTTTTTTTTTTTTTTTTTTTTACAGATTGAAGGTTTGTGGCCACCCTGCATCCAGCAAGTCTATCGGCGCCATTTGTCAACAGCATTTGCTCACTTCGTGTCTCTGTGTCACATTCCCGTAATTCTCGCAGTATTTCAAACTTTTTCATCACGATTGTATTTGTTATGGTATCTGTTTATCAGTGATCTTTGATTTTACACCTATGACGTGCCGGAGGCTCAAAGAATGGTGAGCATTTTTTTAGCAATAAAGTATTTTTAAGTTAAGGCACGTACATATCTTTTGTACAGAGATAATGCTATTGTACACTTAATAGCATACAGTCTAGTGTAACATAACTTTTATATGCACTGGGCAAACAAAAAATTCATGTGATATTGTGATATACTGCTGTGGTCTGGAACCGAACCTGCAATAATCGCAGAGGTACAACTGTATGTGAAGCATCCAGGCAGACCTTTATTATCGAAGAGCTAAGGTTTGCTTCTACTGCAAGTGAAATAAAATAATGGTATCAAGTCAGATTGACTTTCCTTCACTCCAACTAATAACGTGCCCTCATTATGCATACAGGCTATGGATCTAGGCTCTTAATCCTGGCCTATACTTTGGGGAAAAGAATGAGATAAACTTACTCTTTTTTTTTTCCAACCAAGTACCAGGAAAGAATGAAGATCTCAGGAATTTCAATGAGAATGAGCTGCCTCACTCTCTGTTTTCATTCATATGAGGATAATGATGACGATGATTATGCTTCCAGAGCAAGAACAGAGTTCTTATCTCATGAAAACAGGTGTTCTCAGGATTTCCTGTTTTACTTTCTTTTTATAACACACCCCCCCTCACTTTTCTTCTTTCACTGTCAGTAAACAAAGCACAGAAAACAGTAACACCTTTGTTAACAAAGTCTGTGCAATGAGATGGGACATTTCTGAAAATCCACCTTTCATGTCCCCTATTGCAAAGAAGTAATTGCGACTCATTTTGACAAAATGCATAGTTCATTTTCAATCCTGCCTATGACGTGGCGTGCGTGAAGGAAAAGTTCATACATCTGAACTTCTCACGGAGGTGTGTCTTAGGTCAAAGGCACTTGAACCCTTTTGGAAGTGCTGACTCAGGTAATGAGTCCTACGATGGCATAACTCACACAGGTAAAGCGTGTTCAAGTTGACAAAGCACTGGTGTAAGCTTTGCCTCCTTGGAACTATTCAACGGGGATCATCATCCAATCCTTGTACAGGTGAGAAACCAAAGCTCGGAGAGGTCCAAGGCTTCCCGCGCCCCACCCTGACCCAAGGTCCTAAGGCTTGTTCAACCCAGATGCTGTTCAGGAAAATCACACAGCTTTACAGTTTTTCTTTTAATTTTTATTATATATTGGAGTATAGTTGATTAACAATGTTGTGTTAGTTTCAGATGTATGGCAAAGTCAGTCAGTTATACATACACATGTATTCATTCTTTTTCAGATTCTTTTCCCTTATAGGTTATTACAGAGTATTGGGTATAGTTCCTTGTGCTCTACAGTAGGTCCTTATTAGTTATCTAGTTTATATATAGTAGTGTGTATGTTAATCCCAATCTCCTAATTCATCTCTCCCCCTTTCCCCTTTGGTAACCATAATTTGTTTTTGAAATCTGTGAGTCTGTTTCCATTTCGTATATAGACTCATTTTTATTATGTTTTTAGATTCCACATATAAGGGATATATGGTATTTGTCTTTCTCTGTCTGGCTTACTTCACTTAGGATGATCATCTCCAGGTCCATCCACGTTGCTGCAAATAGACAGCCCTGCAGTTGATAGAATTATTGGTGCTGACACATTTCCTGTGTTCAATGAACCCTTAAGGCAGCAGCGCCTCCTGAAATCAGCCCGGCTACGAGTCATCCGAGTGCCACGCCGCCACAGGGAGTGTGGCCCCGCCGTCCACTCAGAACTCCCCATCGATGCCAGCCCGGGGAACAACGCTTGTCAACACTCACAGAGAAAACTCTCTGCTCAAAGGTTCATTCTGCCTCTGGCGGGTGGCTGACTTCAGAGTGTTGACGCAGTGACCTTTCTGACTGTTTAGTTTTTTACTTAATGGTTGGACTCTCCAGAGGTGGTATTTTGAATGCCGGGCCTCAGGATGGGATGCTTACGTGTCCGTTACACTCAATGCATCAGCACTTTGTGATACATAAACGCCACCACGTGGAAGAACTCCAGAGCCCAGTTCAAGTTCCCAGTGCCTCTTTTTTTTCCTCCTGACAGAGCCGGAAATGGTGTCTCTGGGTTGTCACAGAGAACACTCTATCCGGGGACAGTTCCATCACTTGTGTCTGTATGGACTCACTGATCAAGGGAGAGCTTCAGTATAAATGTAACTCAATACCAGACACCTACAGGGTCTTCCCCTGAACCTGCTTAGACCCGTGTGAGGTTCTGACTCTGCCATATTTGATGGATAGGATGGAAGGTCCCTAAGGGAAGGGGTACCCTAGTCTCCAGCATTTGTTCCATTATGGCTGCACGTATAGGACGGCTCACCACCAGCAGGTTTAGGGTGTCAGGAGCCCAGGATTTCTTGGTCTCACAGAACAGCAGTGGAGGACCATGGCTCATGCTGTGCGGGCAAATGTCTGAAATCTGCCCAATGTGGGCACCTCTGGTCCCCCCGCTTTCAATGGTGGATATATAGGTCCATGTCAACAAACCACCTTGCATGAGCACCCTAGGGTGGGTGTAGCAAAGCTCTACAAACTGGGTGGCTTAGAACAACAGGACATTTATTGTCTCACAGTCTTGGAGCACTCAAGTCTATAACATGTCATCAGGGTCTGGGGGAAGGTCCTTTCTTCTCTTCCAGCTTCTGGTGGCCCCAGGCAATCCTTGGATTTCCTTAACATGTAGATACATCCCTCCCCTCTCTACCTCCCTTGTGACATGGCCACCTTCTCCCTGTCTGTGTCCAGATTTCCCCCTTTTATATGGACAAGGGTCCTAACTGGATTAGGGGCCAACCCTACTCTAGTAGGACCTCCTCTTAACAAATGACATCTGCAATGACTCTGTTTCCAAATTTGGAGATACTGGGGGTTAGGACTTCAATGTATCTTTTTGGGGGGACAATTCAACCCAGAACACACTGCAAACCATGCATTGTCTTGTAGTGGGGGTCTGCTGCGGTCACTCCCTCTCTCACGTCAGGAGGTGCCGGCTTGAATGATGTCATTTTGAGCGTTCTCTCCAGCATGGAGTATATTCTGCAGAATTAGGTTTAGAAGAGCTTCTGAAAGAGGGGTATGCACTAAAGACTTGACTTCGCCCCCCCCAAAACGTTTACTTTCTCCCCCACCTCTTGGAAGGTCACCTCTGAGCCCTTGGGATGCCCTGCTTGATGCGAGTGTCATTGTTTCCATGGGGGCCTTGGGTCACTGCAGAGAGTCTAATCTACAATGTGATATATGGTGGGGGCCCTGGGTGATGTGGTCTCAGCTTGATCTCTGGAGGGGCTGGAGGCTAAGGTCAGCTATGTGGCTGGACAACCATTTCTACATAACCAACCCCCCAATAAAAAGGCTGGACACCAAGGCTTCGGTAAGCTTCCCTGGTTGACGATACTCCATGAATGTCGGCACAGTTAATCGCTCCAAGGCCACCAAAGCAGAGATGTGGTTAGTTAGCAACGTGGAATCGTTTTATGGCTTTTGGAGACAGGACTAATTAGCATTCTTGTAGGGCTAGTGTCAGCAGGGAGATGATATAGCACTGGGGATCAAAAACAAGCTCAGGATCCCATGACATAAGCTCTATCTGGAAGCAAAAAGTGTTCCTCCACTTTGATGAGCCCATGTGTAGATGGGGACATGTCCTATTCACTTCTGCGCTTCAAGGTCATTTATCAAGGTTTTCCACTGATTGTAAAATGGGGGGAAATTGTATTATATTATTTAGAAAATATTGACCTCATTCTGTGAAGGCAAAATAAATTGCTTCATCAAAGAGACAAAAGAACAAAAAAATGAAAGAACCCTTAGCGAATACAGCAGCCCCATCATCTGTGTAAATACGACCTTCGTCAGGCATCTACCATTTCGCCTGCTTTATGATCATTTACGTTCTAGCTGAAGCCCTCCATGGCACACTTCGGAATTGTTTCCATAAATCACGCAGGCACCGCTGGGGGTTAGAAACTGCATCGTAAATGATGGCGCTCTTCATTATGCTAAGCAATGCCCCGACTTCATAGTTTGGAAGCACTTCTGTGGATTCTCAAGTATTTCAAGCTGACACATGCCTGCAGAAAGGTTGATCAGAATGTCCTTGGGACAAAAACCTTGACAGGAGCTTTTATAACCAGTGTTAAGAGCGTTGGGTGAAATATATTCATGCACGGCAATGGATTAACTTCACTGAGTTTCCAGCACAGCAAACGTTTTCTACTACAATGGCTTTTTAAGTGGTTCCCCAAGTAATTAAAGACCTGGCATCAATGGAGTCATTAACAATTGTTTCTGAGTGAACAAGGAATCATTATGGAAAGCAGATGTGCAGGTGTATTGCAAACCCTATTCACTGAATGGCAACCTCTTTTATCTTTAAAACTTTTATTAAGGGGCTTCCCTGGTGGTGCAGTGGTTGAGAGTCCGCCTGCCGATGCAGGGGACACGGGTTCGTGCCCCAGTCCAGGAAGATCCCACATGCCGTGGAGTGGCTGGGCCCGTGAGCCGTGGCCGCTGAGCCTGTGCGTCCGGAGCCTGTGCTCTGCAACGGGAGAGGCCACAGCAGTAAGAGGCCCGCGTACAGCAAAAAAAAAAACTTTTATTGAAATAGGGTTGGGATAGTTGATTTACAGCGTTGTGTTACTTTCAGGTATATAGCAAAGTGATTCATTTATATGTATACATACATATTCTTTTTCACATTCTTTTCCATTATAGGTTATTGCAAGGTACTGAATATAGTTCCCCATGCTCTACAGGAGGTCCTTGCTGTCTATCTATTTTATACATAGTCGTCTGTATCTGTTAATCTCTAACTCCTAATTCATCCCTCTCCCCTCCTTTTCCCTTTGGTAACCACGCGTGTGTTCTCTGCCTGTGAGTCTGTTTCTGTTCTGTAGGTAAAGTTCATTTGTATCATATTTTAGATTCCATGTATAAATGATATCATTTGATATTTGTCTTCTTCTGTCTGATTTACTTCACTTAGTATGATCATCTTTAGGTCCATCCATGTTGCTGCCAATGGCATTATTTCATTCTTCTTTATGGCTGAGTAGCATTCCATCATATATACATACCACACCTTCTTTATCCATTCATCTGCTGATGGACATTTAGGTTGCTTCTATGTCCTGGCTATTGGAACTAGTGCTGCTATGAACATAGGGGTGCATGTCTCTTTTTGAATTATAGTTTTGTTCAGATACATGCCCAGGAGTGGGATTGCTGGATCATATGGTAGCTCTATCTTTAGTTTTTTTTTTTTTTTTTGCATTACGCGGGCCTCTCACTGTTGTGGCCTCTCCCGTTGTGGAGCACAGGCTCCGGATGCGCAGGCTCAGCGGCCATGGCTCACGGGCCCAGCCACTCCGCAGCATGTGGGATCTTCCCGGACCAGGGCACGAACCCATGTCCCCTGCATCGGCAGGCGGACTCCCAACCACTGCGCCACCAGGGAGGCCCTATCTTTAGTTTTTTAAGGAACCTCCATACTGTTCTCCGTAGTGGCTGCACCAACTTACATTCCCACCGACACTGTGGGCGGTTCAAGGTCAACCTCTCTTGACAAGACCTCTTCTATCCAAAAGCATTCACAGCACCACGGAGCTATAGCAAAGACACCAAGATGTGATCTGCTACAGCTCTCGGCCTTGGCAACTCTGAACACACTCATTAAAGGAAGTTGCTTTAGTGCAGTATTCAGAAAGATCCAACTATTACTGAAACCCCATATGTAGCTGAATTAAGGTAAACATTCTTGTGTTATTTTGCGTTTTCTCCTGGGCTGTCCTCTGTGGAGAGAACATTCTCTACACAAGGTGCATCAAGCCCTCCTGTTCCTTTAAAATAAGCCTTGAAGACTGACCCAAGTCTCTCCACTGAACCCTACAAGTGGCCACAAATGTCCCTCCTTAGCATCATGGCTTTAATAGTTCACCTTTGACTGGCACTTGTATTAGTCTCCTAGGCTGGCTGGAACAAATTATCATAAGTGAGGGGGCTCAAAATAAGAGATTCATTCAGCTTCTACCAGTTCTGGAGACCAGAAGTCTGAAGTCGAGGGGTTGTCAGGGTTCTTTCCTCTTGGAGACTCCAGGGGAGACTGTTCCAGCCTCTCTCCCAGCTCATGGTGTCTGCTGGAGATCCTCAGTCCTCCTTGGCTTGTAGAAGCATCATCTCCATCCTCACATGGCTTCTCCTGTGTGTATCTCTGTGTGTCTTCTCTTCTTCCAAGGACACCCATCATTGGATTAAAATCCACCCTACTCCATTATGGCTTCATCTTTTGTTTCTTTAGTATACGTCACCTCATGAGCTTATTCCGGTATTTCCAATTCAAATATAGTACTGTGTGATTTTACCAAACTTTTTCTAGATTACATCTTTCTGCTTTTCTACCCCGAGAATCTTGATTCCCATAAGCACACACTATGGCCTAATTGGAATATCCCATCATTTCTCATTTGCTGTATTCAATACTACACACATAATATAGATATAATAGTGTTATGACCTCACCTTAACGTGGCAAATTACAGCTGCAATGATCCTATTTCCAAACAAGGTCCCATTCACAGCTCACCAAGGGTTAGGACTTGAACATAACATTTTGGGAAACACGTCCTAGATTGGGGTCCCTCAAAAACAGAAATGGGAACTCACTCGGACGCCAGTAAGTTTTTTGGGGTGTGATTGCAGGAAGCAGAAATGACGGAGTAGGGGGAGCCATACAGGGGAAATAGAAGCTCCAATAGCAGGTGTGCTAGGGGTTCTGGCTACTCTTATGAGCAATGGGTGTTCCATCTTGCTGGGGACCCACTGGGGGAGCACAGCCCTCAGAAGGATGGAGAGGCTGTGGACCTTTCTCCACCAACTCCTGGTCTCCCACTGAACTGACGGAATTAACTCCCCAGCCCTGACCTACCCCCTGTGCTTCCAAGAGAAGCCCATTTGAATGTATCTACCTTCACCCAGGACTCCCAGACACTAAAAACCATGAGGATTTGGGACCTAGCACCAGAGTCAGAGCAGGGACCCTGTATCCAGTCAACCCCCCAGGCTCAAGAAAGGTTGAGATTTAACATCCAAGACCCAGAATCCCACCACCTGGATGGGTGGTGGGCACAGCCACCCAGGAAAGCGTAACTAGTAGGAAGGCATAAGAATCTGGTCTCAGGCATCCACTGGACTTACAGCCCAAGCCTGCCTTGTTCTGGCTGTGTGGCCTTCCAGTACCTTTGTTTTCTTATTCGTGGAACAGGCATAAATATTCCTTGGAGGAACAGTGATTTCAAACTAGCTTCCTTTCCTCAAAGCTTAAAGAGTTCCAGCCCTGGCTCTTCTGGGGACACAGAAGGTCATGCCATTGATGTCCTCCTCCGTGCTCTCTGATCTGACTCAAACTCACATTTACCCTACTAGGTTGGGGGTCCTCCAGACCACCCTCAGGCTCGATGATCCACTAGAGGGACGCATTGGACCCAAAGGTTGTTATACTCGTGGTTATGGTTTGTTACGGTAACAGGAGGCACAGCAAAGTCAACAAAGAGAAAGTGTGCATGGGGTGAGGTCCAGGGGGACCCAGACGCAAGCGCTGAGGGTCCTCTCCCCATGCAGTCCTGCGGAACATGCTTAATTCCCCCAGCAATGACGTGACGACACACATGGGAGGTCATGGCGACCACAGGAAGCTCCCCTGAGCCTGGGTGTCTCGTGTGCAGTTATTTCGGGGTGGGGGGTGGCCTTTCACTAGGCAAAGAGTTATTTGGCGGGGTGGGGCCTGTCACTCCGCAAACAGTACATATGTGACTGATCTCAATTACAGACACTCAAGACCCCCAGCAGAGGACTTCCCTGGTGGCACAGGGGTTAAGAATCCACCTGCCAGTGCAGGGGACATGGGTTCGAACTCTAGTCCAGGAAAATCCCACATGCCACGAAGCAACTAAGCCTGTGTGCCACAACTACTGAGCCTGCGCTCTAGAGCCTGAGAGCCACCACAACTACTGAGCCTGCGCTCTAGAGCCCGCGAACCACCACAACTACTGAGCCCACGCGCCTAGAGCCTGCAAGCCCCAACTACTGACACCCACGCACCTAGAACCTGCGAGCCACAACTACTGAGCCCGCGGGCCACAACTACTGAGCCTGCGGGCCACAACTACTGAAGCCCACGCGCCTCAAGCCTGTGCTCTGCAACATGAGAAGCCACCACAACGAGAAGCCCGTGCATTGCAATGAGAAGCCCGCGCTTGCCTCTACAAGAGAGAGCCCACGCACAGCAATGAAGACCCAATGCAGCCAAAAATAAAGAAAATTAATTCAAAAAAATGAGTTATCATTTTAAAAAATGATAAGTGACAGACTTCTGATTTACACGCAGGGAAGCCACCTTCTTTGAACAACTTGAGATTTATTTACAGAAGAACCGAGAGTAAATTCAGTTTAAGGGGAAAAAAGAGGACAAAAGAAAAGTGAGAAAGATGAACCAACCAAATTGCTCTGGCATTGAGAATCAACTGTAACTAAATGGTTCCTGTCTTACAAAAAGGAGGAACTAACTCACTTCTATGAAAGGTCATTTTTAAAGCAGACGTCATTTCAGATAAAGACAAATACTGTTTGACATCACTTATATGTGGAATCCAAAAAAATTAACAAACTAGTGAATATAACAAAAAAGAAGCAGGCTCACAGATACAGAGAACAAACTAGTGGTTCCCAGTGGGGAGACGGAAGCGGGGAGGGGCAACCTAGGGCGAGGGGATTTTTCAAAAAGGGTTATTAAAGGATTATATGAAAGCATGTGTATGAAACTTTTGAAAACTGTAAAGCACTACGGAATTTAAAGAATCACTCAATAAAAATTTTTTTAAATAAAATGCATATGAAAAATAAAGTAGTGACAACATTGTAAATTATACTTCAATTCTTAAAAAATGAAAAACAACAGGAAAAAATAAAGTAGACGTCACTCATAGGCCCTTGGGTTGTTTGATGAGCTGGTAAATGAAGAATGGGTCGTATAATTACATTGGGAAAAGGATTCTGTCTCTCGCTGATTTCACACACATTATGGACATCTCTGTAAAGAAGGTGAGGGCTTCCCTGGTGGCACAGTGGTTGAGAGTCCACCTGCCGATGCAGGGGACACGGGTTCGTGCCCCGGTCCAGGAAAATCCCACATGCCGCGGAGCGGCTGGGCCCATGAGCCATGGCCGTTGAGCCTGCGTGTCCGGAGCCTGTTGCTCCGCAACAGTGAGAGGCCACAACAGTGAGAGGCCCGCGTACCGAAAAAAAAAAAAGAAGGTGAGATGCATGTAAACCGCCACACGGGGCATGTGGAGAGCACACACGTTACCAAGAGGTGCCAGTTCAAAGCCGTCGTGGAGGAACATTTCTGACACCTTACAGTTCTTGTAGAACAGAAAATGGATGGAGACCTTCCCAACAGTAACAACAATCCTAAGACAGTGGCCACACATGGTCAATAAGGAATGATGATACTCGAAGGAACATTTTTTAAAAAATTTATTTGTTAATTTATGTTTGGTTGCATTGGGTCTTCATTGCTGTGCACGGGTTTTCTCTGGCTGCAGCGAGCGGGGGCTACTCTTTGTTGCGGTGCGCAGGCCTCTCATTGCGGTGGCTTCTCTTGTTGCAGAGCATGGGCTCTAGGCGCACAGGCTTCAGTAGTTGTGGCACACAGGTGCTAAGCACAGGCTCTGTAGTTGTGGCACGTGGGCTCAGTAGTTGTGGCTCCCGGGCTCTAGAGCACAGGCTCAGTAGTTGTGGCGCACAGGCTTAGCTGCTCCGCGGCATGTGGGATCTTCCCAGACCAGGGCTCGAGCCCATGTCCCCTGCATTGGCCAGTGGATTTTTAACCACTGTGCCACCCGGGAAGCCCCTGAAGGAACATATTTCTAAACTCTCACGTCATAAACAAACGATCAGCGGGGCTGGAGGAATGACTGTCTATAGATCAAATGTGTTTTCCCACAGGGAAGATCAAAGCGCACGCCACCAGAAATGGTAGGGAAACAATGACGGTATCGAGCAGCTGTTTAATAAAACCAGTACCTTTCTGGATGCTTGGGAATAGTCGTCAGCTTTTCAAAATCTGAAGTGTCTTATTTTATTCTAAAGACAAATTCCCTTTCATCCCCAAATTTGTGTCTTTAATTTTCTGTTCTTTTGGTAAAAAGGCTCCCTGAATGATATCAACGTCTTGCCTCTTACATGGAAGAACTTTGCCTGAGGGCCCGGTGCCTAGAAACACGGAAGGTTTGAACGTCCTCCACTTTTCTGTGCTCGGGAAACGGCTTTTTGCAAAGAACCCCTTTCCCCATATGATTAAGACTCAAGAATAACCACCCCGCAGGCGGGGCCCCCAACCCTACAAATTCCATTTCTGGGGCCTGCAATCAAGAACCAGATCTTCTCCTGAACCAGCACCCTGTACATGGGATTCTGACTTGTTTCCGATGATTTACAAATAAATCCTTTTTTGCAAGATCCCTTTACACGATTGTGTTTGTGTGTGTGTGTGTGGTTGTGTCTGTGCATGTGTGTGTCTGTGTGTGTCTTCCAGCTGTCGGCCAGAGTCTTAGCAATTGAACTAGGACTCAACGGATTCGTGCGTTTTTAATTTCACCGAAATTCCATCCTGAACGGAGAATACTTTTTCCTCATTCCCTCGAACCCGTGTGCATTATGACTCTTCTTCATGTGTTTGCCAAACTGCTCACAAACACAACAAGCAAGTCTATCAGCACCACTTTTCCAACAGCATTTGCTCACCGTTTCTCATTCTTATTCTCTTGAGCGTAGGCTGCGGAAGACAGGTGTAAGGGGAGAACATTTGTTTTTTAGCAATAGAAGAAAAAGGGTTATTTTTGAATGAAAAAATGCGACAGGGCTGTGTCTCTAGAAGATTCTTCTCAGATCTCAGACAGCATGTGGCCATGCATCCAGGCACTGTCCCTGGAGGCCACACCTCCCACGGCTGCTCCCCCTGACCCCGTAAGTAGGGACCAGAAGGCAGATGTGTTCCTGGGAGAAGCAGGACGCTCTCGACCTTGGCTCTGGGGCCGCATGGAAACCTTGGCAGCTTGTCCACAAACAGCCCTGCTGAACTGATCTTCCTGTCCCAGCTCCAAGGCGAGAGCTTCTGAGCAATCATTTCCTCTTCCCGATGACTCTTCCCAGGTTCAGACCCACATGATGGCTCCCCAGGCACCCCCCTGCAGGCCCCTCCCCGGTCTCCCAAACGTACCCCTTCCACAGTTAACCCCGTTGTGCTGTCTGCTTCTCGCAGGACCCGTGGAACATACCCATCTTTTAAGATTCCATTGTGGGGACTTCCCTGGTGGCGCAGTGGTTAAGAATCTGCCTGCCAATGCAGGGGACACGGGTTCGAGCCCTGGTCTGGGAAGATCCCACATGTCGCGGAGCAACCAAGCCTGTGTGCCACAACTACTGAGCCTGCGCTCTACAGCCCATGAGCCACAACTACTGAGCCCACGTGCCACAACTACTGAAGCCCGCACGCCTAGAGCCCGCGCTCCGCAACAGGAGAAGCCACCACAGTGAGAAGCCCGTGCACCGCAATGAAGAGGAGTCCCCGCTCGCCGCAACTAGAGAAAGCCTGTGCGCAGCAACGAAGACCCAACGCAGCCAAACATAAATAAATAAACTAAATTAAAAAACAAAGATTCCATTGTGCCGACTGCTCTACTAAACATGAAATCGTACTGATGGCAGGTGGCGCCCTGAGCCACCGCTCCGTGCCCTGGTGCTGACCATGTCACCTGTCGCCCTCCCATGGCAGCCGTGCTGCCAGCCTCTCCTGCAGCAGGACTGGGCTGCGCCAGGCATCAGGATCCGGGGACTGGAGTCCAGCTCAGCACCGGCGGCCTCTGCCCGGGTCCTGATCTGCCTTGTGGGGCTCAGTTCCTATCCACTCTTCATGCCCTTCGGCTGGACTGCATCCTCCGTGGGGAAGCCCCCAGCCCTTTCAGATGACCTGATGGAATTCTACCAGTTTCAAAATGCACAAAATCATGTCGAAAGGGATCTCAATCAAATGCCGATCCTTTACGTGGGCATCCATCTGAGCTTCTCTTAGAACAGGTGACCCCGGGGACCAGCAGCGGGTCTCGGGTTCCTGTATGTGTGACTTTGGGCAAGGGGACCTCTGCTTCCTGCCCCCCTCAAGTGTGTCGTATGGGTACTGGGGCTGGGTTTGGGGAGGGGCACCGGGGAACAGGATGGGAGTGTTCCCAACCGATCATTTTCTCTTTCCCCAGCATCCTTCTCAACATGGTCCCCCCAACCTGGGCAGGAAGGGACGCCCACCCCACAACCGGGCAACCCCACCTCTGGGTGGACGCCCCACGGAAACACCAGCCCAAGCACAGCCAAGGGCATGGACCAGAGCCCCGCGAGCTGCCCCAGTCACCCTTTCACCAGGTGGGAGAATTCCTAAACGCCCCTCAGCAGCAGGGTGGATAAATCAATCAGGAATCCCCATCACCAACGGTGACAACGAACCAGCTACAGTGACACACAGAGACATGCAGGAATCTCAGAAAAGCAACGCTGACCAGTGGAAGCCAGCTTCCACCACCCCAAGAAGAAAAACAATTATGATGTATTTATATAAAGCACAAAAATGGCCAAAACCGTCAGTGGGTAGCAGTCAGAGCAGGGTGGCGGCAGGGACCTTCCACCAGCGTGAGGAGGACCACAGACGGAGTTGGTCAGCTCTGGTCTCTGTCTGGGAGCTGCTGCGTTTGTGGGTCGCTCCTGTCTGTGGATAGAAGACAGAAAATAATATCCCATCTTGGTGGCTCTGACACCACTTAAATGAGGGCTCCCTTATATTTCCGAGAACAGTTTGCACAGCAGAACTTTAAAAAAGGGGGTATGTTAGTCTAAGTCCTCCCAAATGCAGATGCCGAGATGGAATATGATTTCCCCCATGTCCAGCTAATTTCCACCAATAACTTTATGTGCTCCTAGGACCCGAGGACATTTTCTGCACGTGTTGGATGCTGATAACAAGACACAAAAGAGCCCTCCAGGCAGCTCCCACCAATGGGTTATCACTGGTTTGTGAAATAAAGGAAGGACAGCTCCTGCATCCAAGGATAAGATGACCCTAGTGGGCAATTAAATAAATGAAACCAGAGACCAGTGTGATCCATAAGCGAGGGGGCTTGGCCCTGTCCCTCCTTCTCCATCCACTGCCACAGTGACAGCTCGTCTGACTTCTACGTGGTCCCGAGAAGAAAGCCCACCCGCGCTGCATTTCCTCCAGTGGACTGCACTGTGCACTTGGTGCTGGGTCCACTCGGCAGGGGGACCAGAGTGGCTGGGCTGGCAGCACGCAGAGCAGAGGCGGATGAAGCATCGAGGTTTATTCTGCAGCCACCACCCAACAACAGCCACCCAGCCTTGAGACCCCCTCCTGGTCCCCCGATGTCACCTGTTCTGACAGAAGCTCAGATAAATGGCCACATAAAGCATTGGCATTTGACTGAGATCCCTTTTGACACAATTTGTGAACTTTAAAACTCGTAAACAACCCAGCTGATGCCAACAATAGCATTTATCACCAGGGCAGACACACCACACACACACACACACACACCCCCCACGCATCTGTTGTGGCAGTTGGTAAATTCTATACTCTTATGTAGGATATTGTGACACGAGGTTGGGGGTTGCCCCCTCCCCAAAATACTGCAGGAAATGTCACTCTTCGATATAGCTGCAGTGACTAAATTTATACCTGTCATATATTTCTACCCGTTGCTTTTGCCCAAAGACATCATTAAAACTAAACTGGAGGCGCCCATGTGCTATGACCTTAAGATTTGGCGATGTCCAAATTCTCCCTTGGCAGCGTGGAACTGCCACTGGTCTGAAAGCCGGGTCCCCCAGCCCTGACACGGGGGGGCGGCCTGTCGGCTGGCATCACGGGGTGACCCTTGGACCGGGGCCAGGCTCACCACGACCTTCGGGAACAGAGAAGCGTGTCTGCACAGCGGGAAGAGATGCCATCCGACAGACGCCTCAACTGCCCCTGACAAAGAAGCGGAGCCTCCAAATCTGACATTTCCAGGAGGGAAACAGAAGCAGCGGAGCTGGCCGCACTCCCCAGAGCAGCTCGGAAGGTCTCAGCTGCCTGACTGGCAGACGGCGACTCAAGGTTTCCAACAACACAATCTATTTCCAGGGCTGCAAAGACACGGGTAAAAAACCCTACAATCCGTATTAAAGCTGCCCCGCAGCCATATGCGTGTTTAACTGCCTGCTCTCTAGAGCCCCCGAGCCAGAACTACTGAGCTCACGCACCACAACTACTGAAGCCCATGCGCCTAGAACCCGTGCTCCACAACAAGAGAAGCCACTGCAATGAGAAGCCCGTGCACCACAACAAACAGTAGCCCCCGCTCGCCGCAACTAGTGAAAGCCCACGGGCAGTAATGAAGACCGAATACAGCCAAAAAATAAATTCTTAAAAAAAGTAAATAAAATATGACACAAATGAACTTAGCTACACAACAGAAACAGACTCACAGACATAGAGGACAGACTTGTGGCTTTCAAGGGGGGAGGAGAGAGGAGGAATGGATTGGGAGGTTGGGATTAGCAGATGCAAACTATTATATATAGGATGGATAGACAACAAGGTCCTACTATATAGCACAGGGAACTGTATTCAATCTCCTGAGATAAATCATAATGGAAAAGAATATAAAAGGGAATGTGTATATATATATATGTATAACTGAGTCACTCTGCTGTACAGCAGAAATTAACACAACATTGTAAATCAACTACAATAATAAAAAAGAAAAAGAAATTAACAGGCTCTTGATCAAGAATTTTCAAGGGTAGCTTTGTACCAGGAGAGGGCTATGAAAATTCAATCACTGGCTTCTATGGGGTTTTGGGGCAATAAAAATATTCCACTCCACATAGGACGTAAAATCCAAGGTAATCAATGTGTTTCCAAAGAATTCCCCATCACACTTCCATGATAAAAAGACAAGAGTCACATAGGGAGGGTGGGAGGGAGGGAGATGCAAGAGGGAAGATATATGGGGACATACATATAACTGATTCACTTTGTTATAAAGCAGAAACTGACACATCATTGTAAAGCAATTATATTCTAATAAAGATGTTAAAAAATAAAGAAAATAATTTTAAAAATTAAAAAAAATACAATTAGTCGCTAAACCCAACAGAGGTCAATAGTACGTATGAAAAAAACATTCCTCCTCAAAATCCCAAGTTGTTAACAATTTTAATGCCCCATATTTTAATTCTTTTCTACTAAAACATCAGGGGGAACATGAATGTTTCATTAAACCAGCCTCATAAAAATGCCTAGAACTTTTTATATCCTTAGTCAAGAAATTCGTAGCTTAAAGACACGTGCTTGAAATTGATGACATTCACTTAAGGGAGAGTGGGGTCCCTGCCAATGAGCACCTTTAAATAGAAATATAAAATAATTGAGGTCCCGACTGCCAACCACACCCTCAAAATCTCCAACTGACTTTTGGTACAGGGCTTTAAAGGAGTATATGACTTCCCTGGGGGCCACCATAACAAAGTACTCCAGAGTGGGCGGGCTTAAATAATAGACATTTATGTCTCCCAGTCCTGGAGGCTGGAAATTCAAAATCAAGGTGTCTGCAGGGCTGGTTCCTCCTGAGGCCTGTCTCCCGGGCGTGTAGACGGCTGTGTCTTCCCTGGGTCCTCACGGGGTCATCCGTCTGTGTGTGTGTGTCCTAATCTCTTCTTATAAGGACAACAGTCCTATGGGATCAGGTCCCACCCTAATTTTAACTCAATCCCCTCTTTAAAGACCCCATCTGCAAATACAGCCACATTCTGAGGTCCTGGAGGTTAGGACTTCAATATATGGATTTGGGCGGGGAACACAATTCAGCCCCAGTAGCCCCACCATGAGAGCATGTCACCTCAGAAAACCTACAAAACATGCAGAGCTGTTTCTGCCCCTTTCCTGCCGCCCTACACCGCGCGGTCCTCAGTCACCCTCCCGCACTGGCCCCCATCTTCTCCTGGTCTCCGGCCCCTTTAGAAGGCGTCAAGGGAGACCCTGAGTGTGAGTTTCGAAGACAAAACGGTCTGGGATATGTGCCTTGTCAGAGGTGGTTCCTGGACCCTCCTGAAAGGGAAAGACAAGTCCCCGGCATTTTTGTAAAGATCACACCAGGATTCACGCAGGACGCCAAGCAGAGTTCCAGGCGCCCGGGAAGCATGCGCGAAAGGCAGCGACAACCAGGGACGCCTAAAGGGTAACAATTTATGAACAAATATTGACTTTCTCCCCAAAGCCAGTGCCCTGCATCAGCTCAGCGCGCGTGATTCTCCCAAACACTCAACCAACACAGCCCTTGGTCAGCCTCGGAAGAAACATCGGCGCCTGCTCTGAGCACACAGAGATGGCAGCAGCTGGTGAGCAGGATGTGGTCCTGAGAAGGCCGAGCTGGGCAGTGGCCAGCAGGGACCTTGCTGTCCATCTCGCTGTGCAAGGGCAGCTCTGAGCCACTCGTGAAGGAAAGAACGGGAAGATGAACTCCGGGGAGGGATGGGGAAGTGTTGGCCGGAGGACTTGAGAGAAACGACTCTTATCTTTTCAGACAAAGGTGGTGCCCCCAAAATATGCCCACATCCTAACCCCCACACATGTGAATGGGACCTCCTTTGGAAACAGGGTCTTTGCTGATGTGATGCAGTGAAGGTCCTCCTGGATGAAGTGGCCCTACATCCAATGACAGGGTTCTTCTAAGAGACAGAAGAGGAGAGACAAAGACACAGAGGAGAAGCCCCGTGAAGACAGAGGCAGAGACGGAAGGCATGGGGCCATAAGCCCAGGGACGCCTGGAGCCCCCAGAAGCTGGAAGAGGCAGGAAGGACCCTCCCCTGGAGCCTCTGGAGGGAGCGCGGCCCTGGGACACCTTGACCTCAGACGTCTGGTCCCCAGGATGGGGGAGGATGGATGCCTGTAGTTTAAAGCCTCCTGGTTTGGGTTATTTGTTCTGGCCACCCTAGGACACTCCTGCACGCACCGTGTTGGTGGACCTTCTCGTCTTGTCCTGTTCTTTCTCTCGTTATTGGGAAATCACTGTGATTAGCATCAACAAAAGTGCTTTTGAGGGCATGCAGGATCTCCAAGCTGAAGAGTAAAACAAGCCATTTTAACAGTCGTTTTAGCAAACCTGTTCTCGAATTTCATCCTTTTGCACATTTATGGGTGTTCTGTGCAGGCTCTATGGCTTCCATAGCTCTGTGTTAGTTTCCTGCGGCCGCTGTAACAAACTACCACACACTTGGCGGCTTAGAACACACGTGTGTCTTATACTCAGTGGAAGTGAGGAGTCTGACGTGGGTCTCATGGGGCTAAAATCCAGGTGTGGGCAGGGCTGGACCTTCGGGAGGCTCCAGGGGAGATCAGGTCCTTGTTTTCTCCAGCTTCTAGAGGCGTCTGCATCCTTGGCTGGTGGAAACACCACTCTGACCTCTGCTTCCATTGTCACATCTGCTTCTCTGATGCTGACCCTCCTGTGTCCCTCTTATAAAGACCCCTGTGATGGCATTCGGGGCCACCCCGATAATCAAGGGTCATCTCCCATCTCAGGCTGCTTCTTCCCCCAAATATGCAAAGTCCTTTTTTTCTTTACAAGGTAACCTATTCTCATGTTCTGGGGATTCGGATGTGGACATCCCTCTGGTGGGGGGTGTCATTCTGCCCAGTGTAACATCTGTACATTTTTTTGCAACTGAATCATTCCAGGTCCTCATTATAACAACAGCAAGTGGGCCACTTAGTCCATAAGAGACGGTTTTCTTAAAGCATCACCGTTTCTGCAATGGAACTGATATACCATGGTTAGGAGGGAGAAGACAGAGTAAATATGAAATCATTTTTATTCATCTGTAGTTGCATTTAATACTGTGACATTGTATATATATTTTTTGTATTTGCATTTAATACTGTGACATTGTATATATATTTTTTGTATTTGCATTTAATACTGTAACATTTTATATACTGTCTTTGTCTATATTTGCACTTAATATTGTGACATCTTACTGCCTCTGTATTTGCATTTAATATTGTGACACTTTATATATTTTCTTTGTATTTGCATTTAATACTGTGACATTTTATATACTGTCTTTGTCTATATTTGCATTTAATATTGTGACATCTTACTGCCTCTGTATTTGCATTTAATACTGTGACACTTTATATATTTTCTTTGTATTTGCATTTAATACTGTGACATTTTATATACTGTCTTTGTCTATATTTGCATTTAATATTGTGACATCTTACTGCCTTTGTATTTGCATTTAATATTGTGACACTTTATATATTTTCTTTGTATTTGCATTTAATACTGTGACATTGTATATACTGTCTTTGTTTATATTTGCATTTAATACTGTGACATCTTACTGCCTTTGTATTTGCATTTAATATTGTGGCACTTTATATATTTTCTTTGTGTGACATTTTACATACCGTCTTTGTCTATATTTGCACTTAATATTGTGACATCTTATATACTCTTTGTATTTGCATTTAATATCGTGACATTTTATATATTTTCTTTGTATTTGCATTTAATGTTGTGACATTTTACATACTGCCTTTGTCTGTATTTGCACTTAATATTGTGACATCTTATATACTGTCTTTGTCTATATTTGCATTAATATTGTGACATTTTATATTTCTTTGTCTATATTTACATTTAATATTGTGACATTTTATATATTGTCTTTATATTTGCACTTAATGTTGTGACATTTTATATATTGTCTTTGTCTATATTTGCATTTAATGTAGTAACATTTTATATACTTTCTTTGTATTTTCATTTAATATTGTGATATTTTATGTATTTTCTTTGTCTATATCTTCGTTTAATATTGTGACATTTTATATACTCGACTCTCCCATTACTACTAGCACATTTCATTTATTTTTATATCAAAAACACTACAGATTTGTAAATAAATGCTAAATACTTCAAAACAATATGTCTCTTTTTTAATTCTTAAAGAAATGAGATCTTTTCTTCCTTTTTGAGCTTTCTGGCTATATCTTGAACAAGTTCCCCGGCAAAAAAAAAATACTTAAATTTCTTCTTTGAAATAAACCCACTCATGCCTGTTCCTCTTAGAAATCTGAAGACAGAGCAGCTAGTGTGTGAAGAACTTCCATCTGAACGAGAATGCACGTGACGGCGGCTTCCCCTCTTTCTCTGGGACGGACTTTGGCTGCTTAGGGGGCTTCAAGCGGGGTCCCCGCGAATCCAGGAGGGGCGAGGCTTCTGTCTGTCCCCCCGGCTCAGTCCCAGGGCATCCCCGTGGGCTGCCACTCCTGCCTGGGTGTCTCAGGAGAAAGCATCCATCAGGCAAGTTCGTGGAATGTTTCCCGGGAGGAAGGTGGAGTCCTGAGCCGGCAAAGCAGAGGATGGAACCCAGAGCGAGACAGGCATTGTCTTGGGAAAAGGGTCTTTCCTTTTTCCTCATGCCTTTGCCTATGGATCGGGTGATGGTGGAGGAGAACAGAGAACCAACGACAGGGAGGAGGGGGACCTGTCCGTGCCCCGGTCAGCTCTGTGACATTGAGATGACCTTGAACGAGGGAAGGTGCACATCCCCATGGTCCCCTGCACCTCCTGTTATTCTAGGCTCCAGAACATCAAGACTGGAGTAATAACCATAAAGCATCCTCAGCGAGTAGATTTGCATTTTAACTGCAATGACGGAGGCCAACCTGAGAAATTATGGGAAAGCACGCGCCCGGCAACAAGGTGGCTTTGAGTGGAGCGAGCTGATAAATGAACAGATGTCAATAGTTTACGTCTCCTTTTTCTCAACAATGGAAACATGTGATTCATAGCAAAGGCTCTTTCACTGCACCCATCTCTGCCTCTCTGCAGGGAAGGGTTTGTGATATGGTGAACAGAACCGGAAACAGTAACTATTTTTTGCTTTTGTTGCATCTTTGCTCGTCTGGAATGTACACTCGGTAGAAATACCCAGGGAGTCCTTTGAGCACCTTTCATAGAATAAAACAGTCCACCTGGAAATTTAGGGATCAACTGAAGAGATTTGGAGGACACTTAATTACACAGCAGGACAACCCATCAAGGGGCTCATTATCTGTGGTCAGAAGAGAAAACCACGTGGGTCGTTGGTATAAAATAATGATAGCTGTCTCTCAGGGTACGTACGTGTCACCTCCACATACGTGTTCCTCTCCCCTTCAAAGGGCGTATCAAACACATGCTCTTCGGGACCTGGGTTGGCCCAGACCTCACCCTTTTCCTGATGCCTTGGGGTGAAAGAAATGTTCTGTAAAACAAGAATCACCTTCTTTTTTCATATGCTTTTCCATGATGGTTTATCACAGGACATGGAATATAGTCCCCTGTGCTCTACAGTAGGACCCTGTTGTTCATCCATCCTATATATATAATAGTTTGCATCCAATAATCCCAAACTCCCAGACCATCCCTCCCCCACCTCCCATCCCCCCTGGCAACCACAAGTCTGTTGTCTCTGTCTGTGAGTCTGTTTCTGTTTCATAGATAAGTCCATTTATGTCATATTTTAGAATCCACATGTAAGGGATATCATACGGTGTTTGTTTTTCTCTGTCTGCCTTACTTCACTTCGTATGATCATCTCTAGTTGCAAAGAACCAGCTTCTGACTGAGGCTGCGCATGACTGAAAGTTCACACACAGAGGACCCCATTCCGTCCACACACCAGAAGCAGCGGAAAGAATAGGCAAAATGAGCTAATTTGGGGGCTGAGATTCCTAGATTTCTTGCGTGCTTCTTCAACAGCACGGGGGAAGGGGGCTCCCCCACCCCAAAACGTTCCCCCAAAGCAGACCCTCCGACAAGGAGTAGGGGACAAGGAATTTATTTGAGAGGTGGTCCAAAGAAGCGTGTTTGTTGGGGGAGGGGCTTCTCTATTTATACATCATGTTACTCTCAATACCTCTGGCCACCACATCGACCAAATCTCAACCAAATTTCAAGACACCAGCTGGGTGTCCTACAATGCAAGTCAGTCCAGATACTATCGTGGGGTGAGTGTCTGATGCCACAGGTTGAGGACTCGGCCCTACAAAACTGCCCCCACTTCAGACGCCCACCCAACAGTCCCAGCACGTCACCTGTGCTTCTCACCGACCAGGTTTGCAACGGAGGTTCCCATGATCTCATTTCTAGGTTCCGTAATCTGCTAGAGGGGCTCACAGAACTTAGAAAAACAGTGTGCTTGTTGGAGTACAGGTTCGTTATGGAACGATAAAACTCGGGAAGAGCCCCACCGTCCCGGAAGCTCGCTGGCACCCACAGCTCGGGGATTTTTACGGAGGCTTCAAACTACCGACTGAAAAAAAATGCACATCCTAAAGATTGAGAATTATGTTTTATTCGGTGACCTTACTGAGGACTTAAGCCTGAGAGGCAGCCTCTCACATCGCTGAGGGATGGTTCCAAAGAGGTCAGGGCGGAGGCCGGTTATAAAGGAGTTTTTGCTGGAAAAAAAGAACGCGTCCTCGTTGCACGTCAAAAGATTATTGCTAATTACAAAACAAAGATGCCTCAAGTGAATGAATTTAGTGCTTTTCTATGTATGGGAAGATGCAAGAGTCTGGGCTCATCCAAATCATTCCTTTGATGTGCGCCTCAGCTACCTGGGGCTAGGATCCTGTTTTTCCCCAACCTGAGTGCCCCCAGGGTGCACCGCTGGGGGCGGCTGCAGTGGCCGAGGGCTTGACCGCCTTGTCACCGGCCATATCAACGAACAAAGGATGCTGCAGCCATCAAGCCCCCCACCACTGCCTTGGCCCTGGAAGGTGAGCCTTGCGGGGACTCAGGATGGGAACACACAGGATGCCCAGACTCTTGCATCTTTCCATACAAAGAAGAGCGTTAAATGCATTACCTTGAGATGCCTGATTTCTTTAATTAACAGTAATCTTTTGACATTCAGACTACCCGGGTTTTTTTGTTGCAATAACTCTTATATATCCAAGCTCCTCCTGGACTTCTTTGGAGCCGTCCCTCCAAGCTATCTGAGAAGCTGTCTCCTGGGCTTAAGTCCTCAGTTTTCTCCACCAAATAAAACATAATTCTCAACTTTTAGGTTCTGCTTTTTTTTTTTTTTAGTCGACACAGGTGACCTTTTTTGTCCACAGTACAGTAGGCATAACTGATTAAATCATTGTGTGGGGGGGGATTAAACTCAACCCCCAGCCCCTCCCTTCTCCCCAGATGACAGTCAGGGGGCTGGCCTGAAAGTTCCAACTCTCTAGTCAGGGTTGGTCTCCATGGCAACGAGCTCCATCCTGAGGCCATCCAGGAGCCACCTAAAGCTAGCCTAAAGACCTTATGGCTTCGGAGATTCCAAGGGTTTTCGGTGTCGTGTGCCAGAAGACAGGGGCAGAGACTAAATGCATACATTTCTTATTATGTCACTGGAGTGGGGAGGAGCTTGCCCTTCTGGGGTGGCTTCTGGAGTGCGCCCAGAATTTTCACCCCACAGGAGGACAAAGCAGGTTCCTTTGGTCTCACCCTCCTGTTCCTCCTGGGTGTTCACCCGATGCTATTATGTCCCAGACTCTGGCTTCACCACGCATGAGTTTAAACGGGTCAGAGGGACACAGGAACCCACAGCCCCAGTGGAAACTGTGTGCAGACGGCATCTCAGGATACGGGCAGGGCAGTACATCCCCCTGACAGAGTCCCAGCGCTCCGGAAGAAACCTCACTCTTACAAATGACAGCCAAGAAAAAAAGTCAGCAAAATTAAAGAGAGCCATCATTGAAAAAGAGGTCAGATTTGTGGTCGCCAGAGGTGGAGGAATTGGATGATTGTTAAGATATATGAGATGCTCAGCTGTAAGTCCTAGGGATGTAAGGTACAACATGATAAATGTAATTAACACTGCTCTGAGTTATGGATGCAAGTTGTTAAGAAAGTATATCCTAAGAATTCTCATCACAAGGAAAACAATTTCTATTGCTTTCATTTTGTATCTATACGGGATGATGGATGTTTACTAAACTTTTTGTGATCATCATTTCATGATGCAGGTACTCAAATCATTATGCCTGCATCTTCAACTTATCCAGTGCTGTGTGTCAATTATAGCTCGATAAAACTGGAAGAAAAATAACTGTTAATTAAATCTTTATTTAAAACAAGGCAATCCTATGGTTGCTTAGGTGATTCTTCTTTATGTATTCTTATGGGAAAATGACCAACTTCTAAGTTTCCGTCCAGTCATCAATGCAGAACAGCAAAAATCAAAGTTTCTGGCTGTTATTCTATTTTAGTATTTATCTTTGGTCAAACTACCATAAATACAAACTACAAACTGCAAAAAAAATAGAGTGCTATCGACATCAGGACACCAGTGATGGCGTATTTGCTGGAGAAAGATAAAATCTTATGCTAAGGGCAAGGATGAACTTTGGATAAAATAGAGAAATGTGTGTTGAAGGCACTGAGCTGGAAGCACCAAAAGCAGAAGCTGGTGGAGGAAGGGTCCTTGGGGGAAAGGCATCACAAGGGTGAGACTGATATCCATCCACACTGCTGTCTGAGGGCAGCTCCCCTGCCATGGCCCACAGCTTCTGGGGATCAGAGGTGAGAAAGCAAGGGATGACCTTGCTGAGCGGCTTAGCATGGGTAGAAAACTGAAGAAGTAAAAGAAAAGAAAGGAACCGTGGAACACCAACGTTTGCAGAACAAATTTCTGCTCACATCATGGCCGACTCCCCCATTACACGTTGTAGGTGGGTGGGGACACAGCTCCAAAGACCCCAGGGCATGCAGTAGCTGGGAGTCTGAAGTCAGCAGCCGCCATTTCTGCAGCTGCTCCCTGATGGGCAATAGAGTCTGCAGTTCTCATCCTGCCCATCAGACAGGCTTGACAGACATCGGAGACCTTCCAGGGAGCCCCCGGAATGACCAGGCCTGAGGAGTAAGGACCACGACCCAGGTCGAGAGAACATGCCCTAGGACAAAGGGCAAAACGAAAACCAATCCACCCACAGAAACCCAAAACCAGGTGTCTTCAAGCTCAAGGTGATGCTGCGTCCGCTTCTTGAAACAAAACTAAATACTCTTCAGAAGATGACTTAATAAAAGTCCACAATATACTGTCCACAGTTTCACTTATATGTATAATCTCTATTATCTACCTACCTACCTAAAATCTATGTATGTACCTATCACTTTTCTCTCTGTCCATCCATCTATTTGTCCATCTACCTACCCATCTATCTACCTATATGTACATCAATATCTATCTATATCTATGTATCTACCTACCTACCTACCTATCATCTCTGGCCCTCCCCAAGGAGGCTTAGCTAAAAAGCTTAAAAAACAAAAAGTAACAATAACATGTACGTTTCTCACTGGAACCACAGAACAGAGACCCAGGCACTCAAGAAGCAGATCCCATATCAAGCACACAGCACTTACATCATCTGGGGTCTTTGCAAAGTATACTCCCTACACTTTGAGATCAGATGCAAAATTGCAGAGACACATGCATATGCAATTCCATGAAATCCAGAACATCAGACTCTGGGTCCTAAGAGTGGAGACTGGAGAAGGTGACTGAAGTGGATACATCAGAAAGGGGGGAGGGGGAGGGGAAGGAAGGCAAGGGAAATATGATGACGAGGAATGCACTGAAAAGGCAGAACATTTCATGAACTGGCCCCCGCCTGTGCCACCCCCCAAAACACGGCATTAGGAAGCAGTGCATAGAAAAAGATGTGCTTATTTTAGTTTTGAAGGCTCCACCATTAATGCAACCAAGAAAGAGAAAGCTGACCATATAATCCAGCAATCCCACTCCTGGGCATATACCCAAACAACACTCTAATCCAAAAAGATACATACACCCCAATGTCCACAGCAGCACTATTCACAATAGCCAAGACATGGAAGCACCTAACGTCTATCGACAGAGGAATGGATAAAGAAGATGTGGTACATATACGCAATGGAATACTACTCAACCATAAAAAAGAATGAAATAATGCCATTTGCAGCAACATGGATGGACCTAGAGATTATCGTACTAAGTGAAGTAAACCAGACAGAGAAAGGGAAATACCCTTTGATATCACTTATATGTGGAATCTAAAAAATGACACAAGTGAACTTATTTACAAAACAGAAATAGACTCACAGGCATAAAAAGCAAACTTATGGTTACCTAAGGGGAAGTGGGGGAGGGGTAAATTAGGAATTTGGGATTAACAGTACACACTACTGTATATAAAAGAGATAAACAACAAGGACCTACTGTATGACAGAATTATATTCAATATCTTGTAATAACCTATAATGGAAAACAATCTGAAAAAGAATATATAAATAATATATATAAATAATATACATATTATATATATAACACAAATATAAAATCACTTTGCTGTACACCTGAAACTAACACAACATTGTAAATCAACTATACTTCAATAAAAAAGTTTAAAAATTTTTTAAAATAATTAAGTTCAATTTTTTTTTTTTTTTTTTTTGCGGTATGCGGGCCTCTCACTGCTGTGGCCTCTCCCGTTGCAGAGCACAGGCTCCAGACGCGCAGGCTCAGCAGCCATGGCTCACGGGCCCAGCCACTCCGCGGCATGTGGGATCTTCCCAGACCGGGGCACGAACCCGTGTCCCCTGCATCGGCAGGCAGATTCTCAACCACAGCGCCACCAGGGAAGCCCTAAATTCAATTTTAAAATAAAGAACAAAGGTCCTTAATTCACTTGGTCCCTCCCACCAGAAGTGAGAGGAACAGAGGGAGAGTTTCTATCTCCCTCTCCGAGAGGCTTCCAATAACACCCCTTGGTCCACACCAAGAAAGGAATGGAATACTTCATTAAATAGAAACGTGAAGTGAAGAGATCCGATGTAGACACATTTCCATAAGCACCTGCAACATCTGAAAATCTCACCTCTACCCCACACATCATAATCTATAAGGGAAAAGAATCTGGAAAAAATACATATATATGTATGTGAATATAACTGAATCACCTCGCTGTACACCTGAAAGTAACACAATATTGTAAATCAACTACACTTCAATTAAAAATTTTTTAAAAAAAACAATGGCAAAGGGGGCAGATCAAGTCATTAGGACATTTTGTTTCTGCGCATTGCATCTGAGTGACGGACTGATGGTCCCCTTCCTGTCCGGGGCTCCACAGACCCCCATGCTCTCATCTTTCTCTGTGCTGGTATTATTACTAGTTGCCCTAAAGGGTAACATCGATACTTGAATTTATTTTGTGGCCAGATGTTCTGCTGGGCACATAACTCACGAGCGCCCCAGAATGAGGGTATCTGCATCCCATTTGTACAGGTAAACAGTGAAAAAAGCTCTCTGCTAAGCAGGGTCAGGATCAGGGTGAGGAGAGTAAGGCACTGCCTTCAGGCAGAAAACTGAAGATGACACCAAAAAAAAGCCAGAAAGCAAGATAAATAATGTCTAGTGAAAGATTTTTAAAAATCAAAATGAATACAAACATCGCATAAAAGATCAGCATTTTGGATCAAGGCAGGAGCCCCTCACCCCCGGGACTCTGGTCCTGAGTGGGAGAACCAGGGTGTCCTAGCTTCTTTATCTCAGGCAACAGGGTGGAATCACCCATGGGTCTAAGGTTACAAACTGGTATTTGGGGACTACAAACGGGTAGTATCAGCTCTCTCCCAAGTCCTCAAAGCCCCCCAGCAGAGGTCAAGTGGCAGCTTGGTGAGGACATCACATCAATGGAATCACACAATGGAATGAGGACCAATGAACCAGTGAACCAGGGATGGCAGGGCTGGGTCGACCAGATGGATGCACCAGATGGACCCTCTGGGAAACTCTTGCCACGCCCAAGGGGCACAGTGACCACAGGGCATGGGGACAACCCACAGCAGCCGTCTGCTGGCCTCCACCCTCGGGACAGTGTCTGGAACCCAGGACAGAGAGGGACACATCGGATACTCTCCCACAGGGCAGTGCACCCTGGGGGCCCACCTTGGAAGCCCACTGTCCTCCACCCCATGTGGCTCCAGGGAAAGGGCTCCTGGAGCCCTGGCATCCAGTACCTCGCTCTCCTTGGTGGTCCTACCAGCCTCCAAGGACCCTATGATGAAATGGTGTCCCAATCAATCCATATTAAACCAAAAAAAGAACCCATCTCCTTGTGGTATATATATATATACATATACATACACACATACACACACATACACACAATGGAATACTATTCAGCCATAAAAAAGAATAAAATAATGCCATTTGCAGCAACATGGATGCACCTAGAGATGATCATACTAAGTGAAGTAAGTCAGAGAAAAACCAACATTGTATGATGTCACTCATATGTGGAATCTAAAATACAAGTCAAATGAACTTAGCTACAAAAAAAAAAAAAGACTCACAAATATAGAGAACAGACATGTGGTCGCCAAGGGGGAAGGGGGGACAGATGGATTGGGAGTTTGGGGTTAGTTAGATGCAAACTATTATATACACGATGGATAAGCAACAAGGAGAAAGGCAACTATTATATGATATCACTTATTTATGAAATCTAAAATATGACACAAATGAACTTGTTTACAAAACAGGAGGAGACTCACAGACATAGAACACAAACTTATGGTTACCAAAGGGGAAGGTGGGGGGAATAAATTAGGAGTTTGGGATTAAGAGATACAAGCTACTCTATGTAAAGTAGATTCACAACAAGGACCTACTGTATAGCACAGGGAACAATACCCAATATTTTGTAATAATCTATAATGGAAAAAAATCTAAAAAAGAATATATATATATATATATATATATATATATATATATATACATACACACACAGATATATATATATATATGTACATATGTATAACTGAATCACTTTGTTGTATACCGGAAATGGACAAAACACTGTAAAACAACTATACTTCAATTTTTAAAAAATCCTATCTAGTCAAAAATAAGTGAACACCCTCAGAACTAGACCTTCTTTCACTGAATTCTGCGGAGCAATCGAGTTCTAATGTTCTGACTTAGAGATACTCCTTTCGGTGCACTGGTTATACAGCGACCAGCTTCCAGCTGCTAGTTGACCTTGACGATCATTCAAGAACAGTCCCCCATCTACCCACAAGAGCCAAAAGCCAGAGACTAAAATAATCATCCAACGAGTCATTATGACAAAGAATCACTATCACAACTCTGACGGTTCGCCGTGAACCCCCCAGAAACAATCCATCACAGCGATGGACGAATAAATCATTTCATTCCAGCTTTCAGATCACGGATATTTTTATAAAGACATGCAGGTTGTAGGTTTCCATAACACGTTCACAGGTTTTCGTTCAATGCCTGGTGAGACTCACGTTTAATCAATGCACATTTGTACCAAAAAAAAAAATGGAATCATGCATTTAGCAGAGAAGAAACGGAATAAGTGTGTGGTTCATGTTTTAATTCAGGATCCCAAGGCTCTGCTCAGGCCCAGGTCTATTCACCGACAGAATAAACTTCCTCTTCGAGACAGGCGCGGTCTCCAGTTTATGACACTCTGCCGGCTAATCCTCATGCACGAAAGTCCTTGGGGACGAGAGAGTGGCCACAGTGAGATAAAAACCATGCAAACCATGGGGCCCTGGTGGCTTTAGGGCCTCGTAAACCCTGTTGCCCCCAACCGCCCCCGCCCCAAGACTGAGCCCTGTGTCCCCAGCAACACCGTGCACGTTGCTGGTTTACGGGCGCACGGAATAAACGGGCACACACAGACATACAATTGCAGAGACACACACAGATGCGGGACAAAGATGCACATACATGTAAACTTATACAGACACAGCTAGACACACACAAAAACACAGACACGTGCACATATGCAGACACACATAAACCTGGTTACACACATGCACGCACACACAGCATCAGGGACCACACAGGCTTTCACGACAAAGTAGGAGGGCCTCATCCGTCGAAGAGGATGAGGATTTGCTCAGAAGTCTGGACTCTCCCTGCCATCTGGGGTGACGTGCAGGTGACAAAGCCACTCAGCATTACCACCCCTGACAGCGACTTCGTCACATGGGAAGAAAACGTATCCCTGAGTTTCCTGGTGTTCCAGGAACCACGACTGCACCGCGCACACAGTAGGTCCACCACCGTGTCCGCTGGAAGCAAAGCTTGCGAGCTAACTAGAAAATATGACACGGCTCCTCTGAGGATGAGCAAATTCCAGGCAACGCCGAAGTAAGGAAGTAAAACACAGACCGGCCACGAATCCCAAGACGCCCTCACGGCTTCCCTACTATAGGAGAAACGGAGATCCTCCCCAAAGAGGCGTATGAAAAAAGATGTAAGATGCCAAATGAGGTGCCTGAAGAACAGCACCTGGTCCTGAGTTTCTCCTGGACGCCCAAGGATCTCCAGGACCAGAGTCCCAGGACACCCCCTACCCCCCTGCTTTTTCTCGATTCCTCCAATGCACAAGGCGTTGGCTTCACCGGGAACACGCCCAGAGCCTTCTGCGAACAACGTGCCTGTTTTTTCCAGGGTCCAAGTGCCCCCAACCCTGAACTAGCAGCCCTTTGCATGTCACGGCCATGCTGGTTAAGGGGACCCGCGTCCCGGCGAGGGTGCACGGGCTGCTTCTCAAAGGCAGACCCTTCCAGACGAGGGGAGCTTCCTCAATCCATCCCCGATGGATTTTACCCAAAACACGCCCAATCGCAGTGTTTGGTGCGAGAGGCTGGCCGTTTGAAATGGGAGCGGGTCTCACCTGCACCGCAGAAAATGCGTAAATACTCTCTACTCCCTTACAGGGAGAACCAAGCTTTAGGGACGAAAGCTTTCACGTGTTTTAACTCACTCCGAGCGTGGAAATTGTGGAAATTCACCCAAATAAAAGGTGTATCACATGCTGCTTGCTGGAGGGCGTTCTTGGTAGAATTGTGTCCCACCACCGAAGTGTTAAGTTGACGTCCTAGCCTGGTACCTCAAAATGCGACCTTATTAGGAAACGGGGTCTTTGCAGATGTGACGCAGTGAAGGGTCTGAGATGAGGTCCTCCTGGAGGAGGGTGGCCCTACATCCAATGACAGGGTCCTTCTAAGACACAGAAGAGGAGAGACACAGACACAGAGGAGAAGACCGGGGAAGACAGAGGCAGAGACGGGAGGGATGCGGCCACAAGCCCAGGGACGCCCGGAGCCCCCAGAAGCTGGAAGAGGCGGGAAGGACCCTGCCCTGGAGCCTCTGGAGAGAGCATGGCTCTGGGACACCCTGACCTCAGACGTCTGGTCTCCAGGACTGGAGGAGGATGAATGCCTGTGGTTTTAACCCACCTTATTTGTGGTCATTTATGACAACGACCCCAGGAAACCAATTTACGGTGCAAAGAAAGCAAAGCACCCATGTTACCGTACTTACGTGAGAATCAACAAATGCAAAATTAAATTTCAGAGACACACTTGTCTTGACAAACAGGAGCATGGGTCACACCACGTATTTACAGATGCTATGATGGTCTGCCTTGCAAAACTCAAAGGGTCCGCTCTTACGTGGTAGGGCAAAACGTTTAGCCCCCAAATATTTTAATCGTTTTTCTACGTCAAACATAAGTAATAAGAAAACATTTTGAAGGTCCTGAAGCAACAGAACACATAGTATAAACCCCGAGACGTACGCTGCGGGAGATCATTTCCACCAGCCTCAAAGCATGTTCAGTGCATCAGGGACCAGCCTTCACCAGCTGCTCCCCCTCCGGCAGCAGAACAGGTGAAAGACATTGTGCTTTATTCTAACAGCCTTGGAAAACCACGGGGGTGGGCGATGGTGCAGGTACGGACATGATCTAATTGTTACTTTAGAGAATTCTCCGACTAGACAGAGAATGGCTTACAGGAAGGGCAAGAGAGGCCAGCCAGGAGGAGGTGTTTGCTCCAAAGGCGTAAATTTAAAAACTTCAAATCTTCCAAGAAAACTGTCTACTCGCAGCGCTTCCGACACCCAACGTGTGGCTCTTCCACACCAAGCAAGTCTCTAGTTCTCCTGGGACACCAGCTGGGCGCCCTCCACTTCAACTCTGATAGGAGCCCGGGTGCGCGCAGACCTCACGGGGTAAAGACTCGGTCCCCCAGGACGGCTCCCCCGTCAACCCCAAGCGCAGGGACTGGGTCCCCGGGCCGCCCACACGTGTGTCCGACAAGACTACACACGGAGGGTCCCCGTGACGCCCTCCCCAGAGAACTCAGGCAACACGTGGCTGACTCACCTGTTCATCAGAAAGGGACGAACGGCCAGAGAGGGCGGTGGAGGGCGAGGCCCGGGACGGCCCCGAGCGCGGGAGCTTCTGTCTCCGTGGGGTTTGGGGGGCGTCCCTCTCCCGACGTGCGGACGGGTTCCCCAACCCGGAAGCTCTCGGAACCCCTCGACGTAGAGACTTTACGGGGCTGCCGCCAGGCACGACTGTCGAAACCTTCGGGCAACGAGAGCCGCTCGAGCCCCGCCCCCTCTGCGCTCCGCGGCGCCTGGGGGCGGGGCTGAACGGGCCCACCCTCTGGTCACGTGGTTGGTTTCTCGGGGCAACCGGCCCGCGCCTCCCAGGGCTACGCCTCAGCGCAGACTCGGGCGCGACGGGGCTCGTCCTGAGGGTCGCGGGATGCTCCCCTGGCCTGCGTCACTCAGGAAGCTCCTAGGGTTTCGGGAGCTCTGCGCCAGGAACCAGGAGATCGCCCTGCATTAGGATGCGCCCCCTGCATTAGGACGCGCCCTAAATCCAATAGTAAGTGTCCTTATACGTAGAATATTATATTGTATAGTATGATTTGTATATAATTCTGTATATGATTATAATTTTAATTATACATAAATTACAATATATGAAACGCACATATACAATATAATTATATATAGATTGTACACATTATATACATTTATAAACTATATGATATATGTTATATATAAACAGATATAGTGTTACCTGTATGTTATAATCATATGGAATTATACTTATGTATCTATAATTATAGGTGATTAAAGTTGACTATTATAATATATAATAGGTATATGATTATATGGCTATAAATAATATGGTATATTATATTTATATTTTAATATATATTAATTAATATTCATGCTATATATTTAATTTATATATTTAATTTTGTTCCTTATATAAAATGTATTAAATGTATATTATACATTATTCATATAATGTATACTATACATTATTTTAAATATAATAATTATATTAATAAGATATTAATATAATTTCCATGTATATAATTATGTTACAATATATAGTAAATTTATATGTAATTATATATATAAATTATAATATAATTAATATAAATATATCACAATATATAATATGATTGCCATACAATATATACAGTATAATACGTATAATCATATACAGTACAATATATAAGGTAATAATATGTATCATTGTATACAGTCTAATATATATTATAGAGTGCAACCTATAAGAATATAAGAATACAATGAATATTATATTTTATATACTTATATGTATATAATTTATATACAAATCATACATTACATTTATGTTTTCATGAATCTTATACAATTTGTAGTTAACATATCATGCACAATGGAGATGCAAAAATGTTATTTGAGACCCCGATGCATAATTTTCTTTAACAGACTCTACGGGGTTTCAGCAAGACGTGGGATAGGATTCGAAAACTGGGGAAGAAAGGTGGCGTCTCCCCAGGAACTCTCTGGTCCCTCACGCGATGCCCGGGACGTAAGCACGGCGGTGGTGAAGGCTGCGCGCTTGGTGCCCAGGTTGCAGGGGGTGTGGACTCCAGGCGCCACAGCCCCTGGGCTCCGTGCAGCCGCTCCTCCGACTAAGGACGGCCCCTCTCTCCTCCCCCAGGCAGCCCCTGACCTGTGACCCCAGACCGCTGCCCATTCCCTGACCCCCGTCTCCCCTCCCTCCTCCTACCGACCCCACTCCTCCCAGGGCCCCACCTGCCTTTCCCTCCTCATCCTGGAACAAGCTCTGCCCAGGACAGCAACCCCATCACTCACCGCACTCCTGCCGGATGGGCCCTGCGTCCTGATTCCCACCCCATCCACACACACCCCTGTCTTCTCTCCCAGGTCCCTTCCCCAGCTGTATCCGTAGGGCTCTCCAGAGAAGCAGAACCAATGGGATGTGTGCATGGAAATTAGATAGGTAGATAACAGATGGATAGATGATAGATTGATAGATAGATGATAGAGATGATGGAGATGATAGATAGATAGATAGATGATAGAGGGGATAGATGGAGGTGGTAGATAGAGAAGATAGATAGATACATATAGATATAGATGAATATAGATAGATAGCCATGATATATTCTCCCTCCACTTTTGTCCTATTCAGACCTTCAACTGATTAGATGAGGCCCACCCACCCTGGGGAAGACCACCTGCTTCACTCAGCCCACTGATTCACATGCTCACCTCATCCAGAGACACCCTCCCAGACACGCCCAGAGTCACATTTGACCAGCTGTCTGGGCCCCTGTGATCTATAAAGTTAAGCTGACACATAGAATTAACCATCACAGCGGGCGAGCAGCATCAATACCCGTGTGGAGGGGGAGAAACAGAGTGGACCCTCCAGGTCTCTCTGCAAAGCCAGCCAGGAGAGGTCTCGTGGGTCCGGGGCTCTTCTTGGGAGCATCAGCCTGCAAGGAGAGGTCAGGGCGCTCACAGCCTCCTGTCTCGACAGAACCTGCGAGCCCCCCATACAGACATCGTCCCAAGCTGGCAGGAAGCTGAGGACAGCTCTGTCCTTCCTCTCTCCGTGTGGCCTGTTCCAAACGCCTGTCGTTAATAAATCCCCATCAAATGGAAAGAAGCCATTTCATCTGGGCACTTTGATGCGAACCCGTTTTCCTCGCAGGGACCCACCCCGACGATATCAACGTGCAGAATTCAAAAGAAACCATTCTCCTTTCCCTCGGAGAGATGCCGCCTAGGGAAACAAAGACCTTTAGGGTCAGCTCCTGGGGTCCCTTCCTATTCACTTCACTCCTCAGAAATCCTTAGAATTCCTATAAACAAGGGGTCGCATTTGCAGGTGAATTGGGACTACCTTGACAGGCTGGTGTTCATATGGGAATGGAGGATGTTCTTCCCGCTAAATAAAGCACATCTGAGGCAAACAATCCTGTTCTTTCCGCCTTGCTTGTCCTCAGACGTTTCTGAAATCTAACCCAGGTTTGTAGGCAAGACTGAGGTGAAGACGATAGTTACCCCTGGTGACCCCAAACCGGATAATCCAGGAAAATGTCATCTTGAGATCCTTCAATTCATCCCATGTGCAGAGATCCTGTTTCCAAACACGGTCACATTCACAGGTTCCGAGATAAGGATGTGAGCACGTTTGGGGCGACCCCCGTTGAACCCAGGCCATGCTAGTATTGCCGTATTGTAACCACATAATCAATCAATGAATTTGGGTTGTCCACAGCAACCCAGACGGCCAGCACACAAGATGGACAACCCTTCCTCCAAAGACCCAGAATGGAAATTAATCTCAGAAACACACCTGCCCCTGAATTTATCCCTTCCTGGAAGTGACAAGCTCGTGACCGCATGAAACCTCCGTATAAGCAGGTACGGTGAGATACTCATTTTCTGCTTATTTTTATAAATTCCCAAACCTAGGTCGGAGGTAATAGACTTCCTTTTCCAAATAATATGCCTCAGCATCTCCGTATATAAATAACCTTGCTTATTCAGGGGTAAAAATAGCAGCCTGGATGGCATCATTCAAACAGAAACAGTGAAGGAGAAGAAAATGAAATATGCAGACTCCAAAGGTTAAAAATTGTGGGGGAAAAACCTGAAAGAGCACATATGCAGTCACAAAAGAAACAGTCTGACAAGAAGTGTCTGCTCTGGAAATAAGCATGTAGGAGAACAAGAAGCACTCAGGTGCGCTGGGGGCTCATGAACCAACACAGGTAGAAGCAGGGGGTCTCCTCCACCCCATCATTGCCTCCCTCACCTGGGGAAGGTCGTCTGGACCACGCAGTCTCCTCTGTAAACCAGGGATTGGATATGGGTTTGGACACTGCATCAAGGTTCCCAAAACCCCCCAGGATTGACAACTGTCTGGAAGGACTCTTTACAAGGTGGAACTCATGGTCGTGGTTTAGTCCCATGAACGGATACAGAGCAAAATCAGCAAATGGAAAGCTGTGTGGGGTGGATCCCAGGGGGAACCAGGTGCAAGCTTCCGGGTCCTGTCCCTGTGGAGTTGCACAGGATGCACTGAAGTCCTCAAGCAACGAGTCGTGACCACATGTGTGAAATGTTGTTGCCGGGGAATTTTAACTGAATATAGTAGCGCCCAAACACTGTGACTGTGCCCCCAGGGGAAACTTGGCAATGTCTGCGGACATTTTTGGTTTTCACCACTTGGGAGGGGGTGCTCCTGGCGCGTGGTGGGTGGAGACCAGGGAAGCTGCTCCACAGCCCACGGGGCACAGGAAGCCCCACAGCAGAGAGTCGTCCAGCCCCCATGTCAGTCGTGCTGAGGCTGAGAAACCCTGACCTAACATGAGAGACTCTATCTATCTATCATCTATCTACCTATCTATCACCTACCTATCTGTCTATCATCTCATGTATCTATCTATCCATCCATCCATGCATCCTGTCTTATCTACCCATATATCCCCTCTCTATATATAATCTATCCATCCATCCATGTCTATGTATCTATATATCTATCCATCCATCCATAACCTCTCTCTCTCCCCACCCATTTATCCATATATCTATCCACCTATCTATTCATCCATCTATCCATCCATATCTATCTATCTACCTACCTACCATCTCAGTGGTTCATAACCGGGGATGACTTGGCCACCCAGAAGGACACTTGACAATGTCTGGGGACATTTTTGCTTGTTACAATTTCGGGGAGGATCCTACTGGCACGTGGTGGGTGGAGACCAGGGATGCTGCTCCACAGCCCACAGAGCACAGGAAGCCCCACAACAGAGGGTCATCCAGCCCCAGATGTCAGCAGTGCTGAGGCTGAGACACGCTGTCTAGCATGAGAGACTATCTATCTATCTATCTATCCATCCATCCATTCATCTATTTATCTGTCTATGGCTGTGGCTCTAAATCAGGGATGACTTTGCCCCCCGGGGACATATGACAATGTCCAGAGACGTTTTTGGTGTCCACTGGGGAGAGATGGCCCTGGCACCTGATGGGTGGAGACCAGGGATGCTGCTGCACAGCCCACAGGGCCCAGCACGCCCCGCATCAGAGACTCATCCCGCCCCACAGGTCAGCTGTTAAAACTGCTCTAAGGAAGTCCTACCACCATGAATTTTCAAAACATTCTTTTCTCTCAGTCTTTCCCAGATTTGGTACCAACGACATCTGGCACCTGAAAGGCTGCACATGCCCGGCTTGTCAGGAAAAGACTTTTAACGGGAAAACGCAGAGGTGGGTGGGAATGTGAAATTGGAAGAGGATGGCTGACTTCAGGAGGAAGACGGTTTACAACTCGGACACGGAAAGGCCAGGAGAAGAGCGAGGAACAGAACGGAAAGCTCAGGGGAGCAGCCACGCCGGGAAGTGGGCGGCGTGGATTCGTGTATTAATTCAAAGCAGAAAGCTAGGATGCAGGGCGCTTCCCGGTGCGGCTGAGACGTTGGTCTGCGACGTCTCACGGGGAAGCCGGGGCTCACCCGGTCCAGCCTCACCTGATCAGGAAGCCTCGTGAAAGTTGCTGAAAACGAACATGGGGGGCGTGAGCCACGGGCAACAGAAGCCACAGCTGAGGAGGCAGGAAACACAGGCTGTGGGGAATCCAGGGTTGTCAACTGAGCCCCCAAGGGGATCAGAAACAGCCTGCCTACCCTCCTGCTCAGTTAGACATACACAGCCTTCTCCTCCCCTCTCATCTGGCCCTTCATGGTCAGCAAATGTCACGGCCTTTGAAAAGCGCAGGACCTGCCCTCCGTGGACCCCGTGTGGCCGTCCCCCAGGGAATGACCCACAAAGGGCCAAGCAAGAAGATGCCCTGAGCATAGCTCCCCGAATTCCCTCCTCCACCCTGCCCCCCCACCCCAGCCCCAGGCAGCCACTGACCTGCTTCCCGTCACTATGGCATTGATTGCATCGTTTAGAACTTTCTAAGCATGGGATTTCCAGACATGGACATTTTCCTAGAAGTGGAATGACACCGTGTGTTCTTTGGGGTTCTGGCTACTTTTACTCTGCATCATTATTTGGAGACTCCTTCACCTTTCTCCTTCTTACACTTTTGTGCCGGGTTTTTTTTTGTTTTGTTTTGTTTTGCTTTGCTTTCTTTTTTCTTGAATGGCCCATTTCAATAAATCAAAGATGTAGATTCCTAGAATGTATCCCCCTCATCAATTCCACACAGTTAATCCCACACATTTTTAACTGTAAAAAATAAAATACTGTACTAAAAAAGAGATTGGAAGCTACATTTATACTTTTATAAAGAAATGCCTTTCTAAACACAATGGACAGAGGTGGACACGGTGAACAGAGATTGGATGATTTGCTTTGCTATCAAATTAAAAACGGCAAATCAAAGAAACTGAAGTGGGAGGGATAAATTGTGAGATTAGGATTGACATATACACATGACTATATATAACACAGATAACTAATAAGGACCTACTGTATAGCATGGAGAACTCTACTCAATGCTCTGTAATGAACTCTATGGGGAAAGAACCTAAAAAGAGAGTGAATACATGTATATGTATAACTGATTAACTTTGCTGTACACCTGAAACTAACACAACACTGTAAATCAACTATACTCCAATAAAAATTTTTTTAAAATAAGTTAGGGACTTCCCTGGTGGTGCGATGGTTAAGAATCCACCTGCCAGTGCAGGGGACACGGGTTCGAGCCCTGGCCTGGGAAGATCCCACATGCCGCGGAGCAACTAAGCCCATGTGCCACAGCTACTGAGCCTGTGCTCTAGAGCCCGGGAGCCACAAGTACTGAGGCCACGTGCCACAACTACTGAAGCCCGGGTGCCTAGAGCCCGTGCTCTGCAACAAGAGAAGCCACCGCAATAAGAAGCCCACGCACCACAAGGAAGAGTAGCCCCCGCTCGCTGCAACTAGAGAAAGACCGCACACAGCAACGAAGACCCAACGCAGCCATAAATAAATAAATAAATAAATAAATAAATAAATAAATAAATAAATAAATAATTTTAAAAAAGGTTAAAAAACTCTTAAGTGGCAAATTACAAACTGATTGGAAATGGGCAAAGCAGGCAAACGGGCTTTTTGTACAAACACAAAGTCATCACGCTTTGCACGCAGGCCAGGACTCATATTTTTCCAGCTGAAACCCACCCTCCTTCCAGTATTTATCAATAGGTAAAGTGCCTCAGAATCACACAGTAATTAGCCCTGCGTGGAGGGTAACTGACGCTTTTCTGATCCTTTCTTCCTTTCTCTACATCCTGATGTTTTCCACAGGGACTGTCTTCAGTTTTGCTGTTTGAAGCCACTTGTGTTATTTCAGTGAGAGCCTCGTTTCTTGTCAGTGGAGACGCTGTTCTCAGGCGGCCCTGGGGACCTGGCTGTCATGTCCAGCCAGTCTCCTCCGGGCACAATTTGGACGGTTTCCAGAGTACCAGGCGCTCTGTGTGGAGCATCAGCTCGGGAGGTGGGCAGCCGGGATTGGAGTGGGGTGTCTCTGCACGTGAAAACACACCTGGGGAAAGGTGACTGCTAGCAGCGGCCGGCGGTCCAAGGCTGTGGTTTCCGCTTTCTCTTTTTTCTTTTTTAATTAATTAATTTATTTATTTATTTTTGGCTGCGTTGGGTTTTCACTGCTGCACGCTGGCTTTCTCTAGTTGCGGCGAGCGGGGGCTTCTCTTGCTGCAGAGCACGGGCTCTAGGTGCGTGGGCTTCAGTAGTTGTGGCACGTGGGCTTCAGTAGTTGTGGCTCACAGGGTCTAGAGTGCAGGCTCAGTAGTTGTGGCGCACAGGCTTAGTTGCTCTGCGGCATGTGGGATCTTCCCGGACCAGGGCTCGAACCTGTGTCCCCTGCATTGGCAGGCGGACTCTTAACCACTGCACCACCAGGGAAGTCCCTGTGGTTTCCTCTTGGTGCAGCCTGGTCTCCGGTACACAACAGGGAAAAGTCCAGCAAGGCTGCATGTACCCTGGGGCCTAAATGATGCAGATAAAGAGGAGGGGGCGGGGGCATGGGGGTCGGGCGGGCAGCGCTACTCAGCTGGCACGGGGAGAGGACTCCCTCTCGGGAAGCAGCACTTAACCCAAAAGCCAGCGTCGGCACAAACAAGCCACACGGGGGTGATGAAAGAATCTCACAAAAAAGGCATCGGGAGTGTGTTCTGGGCAGAAGGGATCCAAATCCTATTATTTTTACAAATCCTCCCGGTTTCCCCAAGTTCTTAGAATAAGCAGTGTCACGTTTATCATCATACAAATGATCTGTCACCTTTTACTTCAAAAAGCATAAAAAGCGATAAAAGCCGAAAGGGAGTTGATTCTTTTCACGGGACAAATTAAGCAGAAGAGACCAACGCATCCGACGGAAGCCAAAGCAAAGTCAAGGAACTGGAAATTCATCTGAGGAAAAAAATACCTGGGGCCGATAATCCTGTAAAAAGTTAACTCTGCCAGTTATGGCAGAAACGCAAATGAGAGTTCACGTGTCATAAAGACTAATGTGGACTCTTTGGTGAAATGGTCCCTCTGACTTGACTGGCACAGTCCTTCCGGGTGGAAGTTTGTCCACATACATGAGTCTTGGGTCCTCAGATCTGAGTCGGAAATCAGTAGTTTAGAGTTATTTCTCAACCCCACATGGATCAAACCAGTGTCACTGTCGGTGGCTTTCTGGGACCAGCACACTGTAGGATGTATCATCTGCCTGTGGGATGAACAGTCTAACCCCTGAATCATCCCCAGGGACCATACCTGAGGGTCCCACATCCCCTCCTGGGTCCCAGCCTGGGGTCTGGCTTGGAACCCGTTTACTGAATGAATCAATCAATCCATCAATGATTCAATGAGTGAGGACATCCATAGGTTAGTTACAGTGAAAAAAGTCAGAAATGACCTAAATATCCTACCAAAAGAGAAGGCATTCAGTGTATTTACACAGCCTTCAAAAATCACATGGTTAAGGAAATTTTCAGAATGTGGAGGAAAGACCCTAATAAAATAGTAAACAGACATGATCAGTCTATTTTTAAATGTTTGGTGCCTAGCAAAGAAATACACCAATTATAACTAGTGGTTATCACCAAGAAGTGCAATTTTAAGCATACTATCTTTTTCCTAACTCTTATTGAGAATCCTCAATTTTTGTTTTAAATTATAAAGAAAAAAACCATGCACTTTCAAAGCGGTTTTGTAGTTTCTTGCGTGAAGTAACTGAAATTTATCTGATGCCTACGTTATACAAGAACTGGCCTTGACATCTCTACATGTCCTGTCCCAGGGGGCCACAGGTGGGCCAGTCAGCAGGCAGCCTGAGTGGGCGTGCCCTGCACCCCGCTCCCACATGTCTGGCTCCATTGCTATGTCAGCTGTCCCGTCTGAGGCTCTTTTTCCTCTTCTCCCCACTTACAAATTCTCTTCTCCCTCTCATCCATAACTTCAGCCACTTCCCCGCCGGAAATGTTTCTTCCTGTCTACACCAAGGCCACATTCTCTTGAGGCTCTCCCTCCTCACCCATTCCACCTAGAAGCAGCGGGGGACTCAGCTTCCCCCCAGGTAATGAGGCAGGAGGACCTGATTTTCTGAGATTGGGGGGGGAGGGTGGCCCTTGTGTCCACATCCCTCATTTATTGTCTCTCCAGGGGAGCACTGATGTTTATTTCCTTCCTGGAAAACCACGCTTTCAACAAAACATTTCTACTAGTGCGTTCCCATCCAAAGGGCCAAAATACTCCCCAGGGTTACATAGTACCTCTTCACAAGCCGTCCCTCTGATGCTGGACCAACTCCATGGAAACCAGAAGCTGAATCCCTCTGTCCACAGCCTTTTATCTCCTTTCCATACACACTTGACATTAGGTTTGGGAGCCGTAGACTTTAAATAAAAGCTGGAGTTGTCTGTCTTAGCCGCAGGACCCCGTTATCCCCACTACAGAATTTTCATTATCCCCTTCCACCTAAGCTCAAATGGGGACACAGAGCCCAGGCTGGCTTGATTTGGAAAAACAAAGAACTGTGATGTCCCTTACAACAGTCCACACATCATCCCTCTTCCACGTAGCAATCGGGTGACTTCTGGTCATCCTATGACCGTCAGACCCCAGCCCCACCACCAGCAACCCCAGGCTCAAAGCGCAGTGCTGATGCTCGCTTCCAGCAAGTCAGTGACAGTCTGTGCCTCGGTTTCCTTATCTGTAAAGTGAGGATAAGGATGCCTGCCTTGGGGGGAGGTTGATAATGAAAATAATGAACGAAATATGGAAAGCATGCAGGATGGTGCCCCGCACAGACTAAGTGCCATTTGGCTGTTAGCACTTTAAAAAATATTATTATTATTATTAATCATTATTAGAATAATTCTATAAACCCAAGGGGAAAAATTGCTTCCTGAGATTACATATCTCAATATGTGTTTAGCCAGACATAGAGAACAGACGTGTGGTTGCCAAGGCGGGTGTGCTGGGGAGGGAAGCATTGGGAATTTGGGGTGAAAAGATGCAAACAATTATATATAGGATGGATCAGCAACAAGGTCCTACTGTAGAGCCCAGGGAACTCTACTCAATATCCTGTGATAAACCATGGAAAAGAATATAAAGAAATATATCAGGTGTTTTGAACCCTGTGTTATTAAAAACCGAAACAAATCAAGAAAGCAATAAGAGGGCTTCCCTGGTGGCGCAGTGGTTGAGAGTCCGCCTGCCGATGCAGGGGACACGGGTTCGTGCCCCGATCCGGGAAGATCCCACATGCCGCGGAGCAGCTGGGCCCGTGAGCCATGGCCGCTGAGCCTGCGCGTCCGGAGCCTGTGCTCCGCAACGGGAGAGGCCACAACAGTGAGAGGCCCGCCTACCACAAAGAAAAAACAAAAAGAGAAAGAAAAGAAAACAAGAAGAGAGAAATAAACAGAACAGGGAGAGAGGGGAAGGAAGGAAGGAAGAAAGGAAGAAGAAAAAGAAAGAAAGAGAGAAAGTTGAGTCAGGATTGGCAAACTCCATTGAAGAACGTAGGGGAAATTCGTACCCAATTTAGGAAGATTTATACTCAAAAAATTTTTTTTAATTCAGTCGTGTGGAATACCTCTTTCCATGGCCACCTGGAATAAATGAGGTGTCTCTGTAGTTGGAAAAAAAAATGCACAGAGATGCCAAGTATTTGAATAAATTGTAACGTTGTAAAAAAACAAAAGTGTTTAGAACACGTAGGTTGCCTATACTTATAGACAGACCACAGAATAAGCTTTCAGATTATACAGAGACAGCAATGTGGTCGGGGATTAAAGACACGGATAGAGTCCTATCATCCCGGACACACACGGGTGTAGACACACATGCAGGGTCATAAATACAGACCCGGAGATATCTACGGACAGGCGCCATTCTTGGATTATATATTATAGAACCAGGTATAAACAGATGCTGTATAATTACAGAAGTAATACATGTAGTCATACACTGGTCCGGTCTCCACGTAAAACAGCAGGACAATTACTAGAAGTCATAAGTCAGACACGAGTAGATGGGAAGCCACTTCCGACCCAGAATCCCCGGCAAAGCGATCGCCCCGAGCGCCACCACCAGGCATCTTTCTTCGGGAACTGCATCAGCTTGACATTTAATTCCCCCCGTGCAAAGGCGCTGGGATGCACCAGGACATCATCCCCGTGGTGAATGCTCCTCTTCCGGCCCGGAAGAAACCTGTGTGTTTCCCACTGTGCAGTCTCTCCGGCGATGCCAAGGTGCTTTAAGTGGCACGGTCATCATCGTTGGAAAAGCCGCTCGGGTCTCTTCCCATGGGGGGGAGGGCCCCCCCCCCGCAGGGCAACCTCCTTCTCTGTATGACGAGGACCACCTTCCTGCCCCTGCCGCCCACGCTATAGGTCATGATGCGTCCCCGAGGTGGATTCCTCCGGGCCAGGGTGTCCTGATGCCCTCACGTGACACATCCAGTGATGGAAAATCTAACCATCTCAAGCCCAGGGAGAGGGCTGCAGGATAGAAGCAGCAGCGAGGCCAAGGCACAGGTGACAGATTTCCATCACATTCACTAAAACGACCCAGGGAGCCGACCCCATTTCCCACCCTCTACAGACGCTCCCGTGTTGTGGGGTTTTTTTTTTTTTTTTGCGGTATGCGGGCCTCTCACTGTTGTGGCCTCTCCTGTTGCGGAGCACAGGCTCCGGACGCATAGGCTCAGCGGCCATGGCTCACGGGCCCAGCCGCTCCACGGCATGTGGGATCTTCCCGGACCGGGGCATGAACCCATGTCCCCGGCATCGGCAGACGGACTCTCAACCACTGCGTCACCAGGGAAGCTCTGCAGGTTTTTGATGAACATAGGTCTTTATTACTATTGCTGGGTCATATGGTAATTGTATGTTTAAAAAAATTTTTTAACATCTTTCTTGGGGTATAATTGCTTTACAATGGTGTGTTAGTTTCTGCTTTATAACAAAGTGAATCAGTTATACATATACATATGTTCCCATATCTCTTCCCTCTTGCATCTCCCTCCCTCCCACCCTCCCTATCCCACCCCTCTAGGTGGTCACAAAGCACCGAGCTGATCTCCCTGTGCCATGCGGCTGCTTCCCGCTAGCTATCTATTTTACGTTTGGTAGTGTATATATGTCCATGCCTCTCTCTCACTTCGTCCCAGCTTACCCTTCCCCCTCCCCGTGCCTTCAAGTCCATTCTCTACGTCTGCATCTTTATTCCCATCTTACCCCTAGGTTCTTCATGACCTTTTTTTTTCTTAGATTCCATATATCTGTGTTAGCATACAGTATTTGTCTTTCTCTTTCTGACTTACTTCACTCTGTATGACAGACTCTAGGTCCATCCACCTCACTACAAATAACTCAATTTCATTTCTTTTTATGGCTGAGTAATATTCCATTGTATATATGTGCCACATCTTCTTTATCCATTCATCTGTTGTTGGATTCTTAGGTTGCTTCCATGTCCTGGCTATTGCAATCAATGTGATAAACCATATTAACAAATTGAAGGAGAAAAACCATATGATCATCTCAATAGATGCAGAGAAAGCTTTCGACAAAATTCAGCACCGATTTATGATAAAAAAAAAACCTACAGAAAGCAGGCATAGAGGGAACTTTCCTCAACAAAATAAAGGCCATATATGACAAATGCACAGCCAACATCGTCCTCAATGGTGAAAAACTGAAACCATTTCCACTAAGATCAGGGACAAGACAATGTTGTCCACTCTCACCACTCTTATTCAAAATAGTTTTGCAAGTTTTAGCCACAGCAATCAGAGAAGAAAAAGAAATAAAAGGAATCCTTGTGCTTTGTGGCCCAATTCTCGACGCCACCGAACGAATTCTCCAGAAATTGTCACGCCCGAAAATCTCAGGTAAACAGCTCAGTGGAGAGGAAAGGAAAGACAGGGGCGGGGACACAGGGAAGCATCCTCCTGGCTCACTGGGGTTGTACCGTCTCAGCACAGACGTTTTAAAGGGGACGGGGAGGCTGTCGTACGGCAGGCCTCATCAACGGAACATCTGTTTGCAAACACTCATCGAAGATGAATTCATCACTCATCGTGATGAATTTCTAGAGACGACGGGTCGACCGAGCAGGTGGACGGGATGATGAGGCAGGAGCGCCCCCTGCTGTCCGTCGGGACACCTGCTCGCTCCCACCTGGGATGTGGCTTCCCGGATAGGACACTTGTGTCCTCCAGCTCCCCGCCACCCCTATCTGTGCAGGTTCCTCACCCTCCTGCTGCTTCTCCCAAGGCAGGTAGCAGGAATCCTCGCTTCCGCTCTCGGCGTGGGGGGTGGGGGGGTGGAACTGTCTGTCCCCTGTTCTCAGTCCTCTGTCTGCACGGGTTACCCACCTGTCCTCCAAAGCCTGCAGATTCCTTCTCCGGCCTGGGTCATCGCGTCTGCACTGAGGGGAATGTGCCTACAGTCCTTTATAGGGGATTTTGTTTTAATGATGGAAAAAAAACACAACATCAAATTGACTGTTTTTAAGTGTACAGCTCAGTGGTCTTGAGTATATTCACGTTGTACAACCATCCCCAGCGTCATCTCCAGAATTCTTTCATCTGCCCAGACTGAAACTGTCCCCATTAAAAGACCACTCCCCAGCCCCAGGCACCCACCCTCCTTCTCTCTGTCTCTATGGATTTGACTCCCCTAGGGACCTCATATAAGTGGAAGCCTACAGGATTGGTCCTTCTGTGACTGCCTTGTCACTGAGCCTCACGTCCTCAAGGTCCATCCACGTCGTGGCCTGCGTCAGAATTTCCCTCCTTTTTTAGGACTGAGTAATATTCCACTGTGTGCATGGACCCCATTCTGTGTGTCCATCACCCATGCATGAACATTTACGTTTATGGACGTTTACAGTCCATATTTTGGCCGCTGTGAGTAACGCTGCAGTGAACGTGGGTGTGCAAATACCTCTCCGAGTCTCTGCTCTCAATTCTTTTGGGTAAATACTCAAAGGCTGCATCCTACGGTAGTTCGGTGTTTAACTATTTGAGAAACCTCCATTCTGTTCTCTGCAGCAGCCACACCATTTTACATTCCCACCAACATTGCACAAGGTGTTCACGTTTCTCTACATCCTCACCAACACTTGTTATTTTCTGGGGTCTTTTTTTGATAGTAGCCATCCTGAGAGATGTGAACCTGTTTATGATTAATTTTAGAATCTATTTTCCCAACTGAAGTCTCCTATACTAATTAGGTTTTGATTTGCTGGTAGCTTAATCACTTGGGTGGCGGGTCAGGTATCTGGAGGATGGTTTTACTATTAATGACACATTTTTAAAGCAATTTCTACTTTTCCAAAGCTAACCATTTTGTAGCCATGTCCATCTATAAGCATCATGAAGATCAATTATTATTCTAAACAGTAAAATAATGTTCATAGCTGCACTATTTACAATAGCCAGGACATGGAAGCAACCTAAATGCCCATCGACAGAGGACAAGATAAAGAAGATGGGGTACATATATACACAATGGAATATGACTCAGCCATAAACAAGAATGAAATCATGCCATTTGCAGCAACGTGGATGGACCTAGAGACTGTCATACTAGGTGAAGCCAGTCAAAGAAAAATATCATATGATGTCACTTATCTGTGGAATCTAAAATATGACACAAGGACTTCCCTGGCTGTCCAGCGGTTAAGACTCCGCACTCCCAGTGCAGGCAGCCCAGGGTTCGATCCCTGGTCGGGGAACTAGATCCTGCACGCTGCAACTAAAGATCCCGTGTGCCCCAACTAAGACCCGGCGCAGCCAAATAAATACATAAATAAATAAATATATATTTTTAAAAACCCTGCTATACGGATTTACATTTGTTAAGGAATCACATTAGAAAATTTAAAATAAACGGTGCCAAGGTATTGTCTAGCTGAGGATGGCCCTTTGAAATTCTGATAACGTCCGAATAATACCCGTTTGTACAGCCTGGCACTGAAGAAGCTACTTGCTTCCTTCCTGTATGGGTCAGCGTCTTGGAGATCATAGATGAGACACTCCTACAGCGTGGGCTCGGCCAAGGGGAATCCCCAAGGGAGGGGGATGCACCCCCCCACCCCAGGTCTCGAAAACCAAAGGAAAGAGCTGCTCAGTTTGGGGAGAAGAACCCAGGAAAAACCTGCTAGGCAGCAGCCCCTTCTCACCCATTGGCCGACGCCCCCTCCCCGAAATCAGGCAGTTACAGAGCCAGGCAGGTGTCAATCACATGGGCACAGGGCAGCCCAGAGATGAACCACAGTGGATCTGGAGGACCCTGTAAGCCTTCTCCAGCACAAGTTTCATCACCAGCTTCTCCACAGGGCAGGGGTTGGGGGCGACAGTCCCACCCTGGTGCATCGTTCAAATAGGACAGACTCCGCTCCTTAGCAAACGTCTCCCTGCATGCATCTGCAGAAGCCCGGCAAGCCCATTTTTGCACACTTAGCCCCAGGGGTCCCATGAGATCCTAGGCGTGAAAGCTTTGTAAAAAAGGAGCGTTTTGGGTGCACTCACTGCCGTCTCCCTTCAATACCATTTTTCCCTTCAATGCTTTTCCCATAGACACGGTCGTCCTGCAGGAGTGAAAAAAGCCAAAAATGCAAATTTTTTTTTTAATTTTTAAAAATATTTATTTATGTGGCCGCGTTGGGTCTTAGTTTGTGGCAGGCGGGATCGTCACTGCGGCGTGTGGGATCCAGTTCCCTGACCAGGGATCGAACCCGAGCCCCCTGCATTGGGAGCCCAGAGTCTAAACCGCTGGACCTCCAGGGAAGTCCCTTTTTAAAATTTTTAAAATGACTTTTATTGGAGTATAGCTACTTTACAATGCCGTGTTAGTTTCTGCTGTAAGGAACCGTTAACTTACATGGATGGATGCATTCGGCCCCGGCACACAAAGGGGTTCTGCTTTGTGCAGACGTGGGGCCCCAAGTGGAGGATGCAGGAGGCATTGCAATGACCCAGGCAGCGGCAAACACGTTCTTTGGGAAATGTTCCTCAGTTCAGCATACATCGTCGTCCCCCGTGGAAGCTAATACGTCAGAGAAACAAAAGAGAAGGGGTTTTCGTTTTCCGTGACAACCTTGTACAAGAACTGTGTGTTTTTTGTTTTTTGTTTTTTTTTTAATCCAAAGGGTTCATGCCGTGCTATGTGTTTCAGCAGCTTTTCTTCTAAACAAGCTGACCGGGGGCTTCCATATCACCGCTGACCATGCAGATTCTTTATTGGGGCAGAAAACCTCCAGAAAGAGGTGGTGTTTCTGGCAATGGCTCGAGGGCCCTGCTGCGAGAGATACAGCCGGCCCTACTGTACATTTTTATCCACCAGGCCCAGGGTGTCTCTCCACGGGACAGGGTGTTGGCAGGGGGCAGTGTCCCCTCCCTTACTTAGAACCTGGAGAATGATGCCTTTTATTCTTACTTTGTAATCGCCCTTCACGGGGGAAAATGATAAAAAGGTACTTTTTTTCGTGAAACTTAACATTTTCGGGGGCAAAGGCATAAAGTGGGTGTGTCTTCTCCGTTTACGGCCACCCCAGCCTCCTCTGGTTGGTGACTTTGCCTGGTCCGTGGAGCCAACGTCCATTAAACCGCCCAACGGCGCCATCTGCTGGCAGACAGGCATCCCGGTCCTGCCCCAAGTGGTCCAGCGTCACCGTGGCAACAGGAGGATGTCTCCCTCCAAGGCTCCAGGCTGTCCTGAGAGGTATTTGGGAAGAAGCCAGAGCAGGTGATTCCCGGCGCCCTGGAGGGTCCTTCATGCTGAGTCCACCCGGTCCCTCCCCAGGCCACGGAGCTGGACCAATGCTGGGGAGCACAGTCTGGGACCAGCAGCTGGCTTTCCATCATCTTCTGAAGGTCTTTCCAATACCCGTTTCTCTTCCTACCCCCAAGAAGACAGCATGACCCTCCCAGAGCCCTCAGCTCAGGAGGACTCTTAAGAAACCTACGCACCCCTAACAGCCAGTCCTGTCGTTACAGCCACGAGTATTGGGGAAGCTTCAGTGTGACCACATCCTAACCCAGTCTCCCTAGCCTGGCACTGTGGGCATCGGGGGCTGCTGGGCCACTCTCTGATGCAGGGTACCCTGTGCACTGTGGGGTGTTGAGCAGCATCCCTGGTACCCAGTCACCAGCTGCCAGCAGCATCCTCCAGTCCAGCGTGACAGCTCAAGATGCCTCCAGACACTGCCAGGTGTGTCCCCAACGGGGGGCGGGGGGGAAATCACCCCAGCTGAGAAGCATTGGTTGGACGTATTCAAAGAATCACAGGGTATTTAAGACAAACTTTAGAGGTTACCCAGTCCCGTCTGTTAAATTTGAAGGGTGAGGGTACAGAGAAGGTAGGTGACGTGCCCGAGGTCAGCTTCCTGCTGGCTAGAAATTCCGGACCTGCAAAGCCATGCTCCTCCACTTCCGAGGGCTGCCCCTGGCTTCAGCATCACCGATGGCTTCCCTTGCAGAGTTCTGGCCATCCAGAGAAATATGCAAACCGGTAGGTGCTGCGTTTGGATCTCAGACACAAGGGGGGTGAGCGGCAAGGTGACCGTGGATGCTGTGGGCAGCAGCCCCGGTGCCAGGTCCCTCCCGGGCGTGGCTTCACCCAGGAAACATGGCGGCTTTATTTATTTTTGTAATTTTTTTTAAAAAGAGCATAAATCAGCTCTCCTATAAGAGCTGGGGAGAAATATGTGTGAGGAGGTCAGATTACAAGCTAGACTTCTCTGCATGGATCTTTCATCAGCATTTGGTTTTTGAATCATGCAAATATGTTAGTCCTTCAAGAATTAACACATAAAAAGCAAAGGCAAGGCCTAAACACTGGAAGCAAACCAAAGGCCACGAGCAGGCTGTGATTCGATTGGCAACATCACCTCCGGACGACAACCATAGTTTCTGTGATCGTGGATGCACCAATTCATGGATTTTCTAAACAGAAGAACTGCAGACAAGCCACAGCACTGCCTGGCAGTTCTCTTGTTTGCAGTAATTTAAGGGGCCCCAAAACTTGGTCATTGAGATTCAATATATTTTAATACAATTGCTTTAGAAATCAACATTAAGGACTTCCCTGGTGGCGCAGTGGTTAAGAATCTGCCTGCCAATGCAGGGGACATGGGTTCGAGCCCTGAGCTGGGAAGATCCCACATGCCATGGAGCAACTAAGCCCGTGCACCATACTACTGAGCCTGCGCTCTAGAGCCCGCGAGCCACAACTACTGAGCCTGCGAGCCACAACTACTGAAGCCCACGCTCCTAGAGCCCATGCTCCGCAACAAGAGAAGCCACCGCAATGAGAAGCCCGCACACCGCAATGAAGAGTAGCCCCCACTCGCCACAACTAGAGAAAGCCCATGCACAGCAACAAAGACCCAACGCTGCCAAAAATAAATAAAAATTAAAAAGTATTTTTTAAAAATCAGCATTAAGCCCCCCACACCCCCCAACAAATTCCTGATGGTCAACATTTCAGAATTTTAAATATTTATTTTTATTTATTTATTCATTTAGGCTGCACCAGGTCTTAGTTGCAGCATGCAGGATCTTTAGTTGCGGCATGCAGTCTTCTTAGTTGCAGCATGCATGCGGGGTCCAGTTCCCCGACCAGGGATCGAGGGCCCTGGTCATGCCCAGCTGCCCCCAACGCAGAGCAATTGCAGGTCTGCTCTTGCTTAGAGGAGCCTGCTACCAGCGAACATGGCAACGACACCCCTTGTGCACCAGAGATGATTTTCTGAACCCTCACATCCCTGTGTGAAGGGGGGCCCGTGCTTTCTGTCCCTCCTCTATGGGAAGGCAGTGCTGGGTCGGGGAGGGAGCAGCGGGGTTTCCTGAAACCAGACCAAGGGGTTGTGCTCACTGCTGCTGTTTTGCCCTCAACCGAGCCCCACGTCCTTATCCCGTAAGACAGGGAGGTTGACCACCCACCCAGTCCTGCATCTGTTCTAAGAGCTGCCCAGTGTCCAATGCCCAGACATGGCCGGCCATCCTTCTCATCCCCGTCAGCATCACAACGGAGGAGTGACATCCCAAGGGAGGAGTGAGATCTGTCCCCCAGGACCCCAGTAAACTGTCCTGATCCCTGCAGGCTCGCACGGTATTTTCCTCCACCAGGAAGGCAGCATGAGAAGACTCTGCTCTCGGAGTTTCAGCAGACCACCCTCCAACCCCGCCCAGAGAATTCTGACTGTTGTCCACACGGAGAACCATGTCTGTGTCCCATGTCCTCATCCTTGGAGCCGTTGCTAGTTGGCTAAGTAAGTAAGGAGCTGGGACCATGCCAGCCTTTGGGAAGTGAAAGGAAGATGCTCCCCACTATCCTGACTGGGACTTCCATCTTCTTCCCTCACTGGGTCACAGGGAGCTATTAAACCCGGGGTGTCCTTGTGCACTGCTGGTGGAGATGTAAATTGATGCAGCCACTACTGAGAACAGTATGCAGGTTCCTCAGAAAACTACAAAATAGAGTTGCCATATGAACTGGCACTTCCACTCTTGGGCATATATCCGGAGAAGACCATAATCTGAAAAGATCCCAAGATGCACTCCCAGTGTTCACTGCAGCACTGTTTCCATGGAGGACATGGCAGCAACCTCAATGTCCACTGACAGAGGACTGGATAAAGAAGATGTGGTGCATATATACAGTGGAATATTACTCAGCCATGAAAAAGAATGAAATCATGCCATTTGCAGCCACATGGATGGACCTAGAGATGATCATACTCAGTGATGTAAGTCAGACAGAGAAAGATAAATACCATATGATATCACTTATATGTGGAATCTAAAATATGACACAAATGAACTTATGTATGAAGCAGAAACAGACTCATAGACGTAGAGAACAGACTTGTGGCTACCAAAGGGGAAGGTGGGGAGGGATAAATTAGGAGTTTGGGATTAACAGATACACACACTACTCTATACAAAACAGACAAACAGCGAGGACCTACTGTAGAGCACAGGGACCTATATTCAATATCTTGTAATAACCCATAAGGGAAAAGAATCTGGAAAAGTATATATATATATATATATATGTATGTATAAAACTGAATCGCTCTGCTGTACACCTGAAACTAACACAACAGTGTAAATCAACTAGACTTCGATTTTTAAAAACCGAGGATTCATACGCTCTCTACACCGAGTTCCAAACCCAGCCCCAAGGTATGGCGCAGACACTCACCTCCGAGGTCACAGATGAGCGGGAAGGGTGACAGGTCAAAGGCAGCCACCACCCTCGGCCCTCCGAGCCTCCACTCGTCCTGCAGGCCCTGCACGGCTTGTAGCCTCTCGCCCTCGGACCTGGCGTGGGAAAGCACGCCCGTGAGAACCGTGCAGAATCCGGGGCGGGCATCGTGAGCACCGACACGGGGAACCCTGTGCGGAGTCCCGCAGGTACAATGGCGAGCTCTGCGTCTGTGGACTGGAGTCCGAGCTGCTGGAGATGGGTGAGATCCGGGGTGTCGGGCGCCCCGGGTCAACGCCCCGCACACAGACAGACACCTGGCTCCCGGGGCCCGGGAGTACGGCTCAAGGAATGGATCTTCCTCTAGGAGCCCCGGCGGGAGGCTGCCGTCTGTTGCAGCAAAAAAAGAGAAATGAGACACTTCTTTTCTGATAAACAAGGAAAATTAGGAAACAATGAACAGGCTAGGAAAACAGCTTAATCAGGCCTGAAAGAGTTAAGCAGTCTTAGTTATTCTTTAGCTGTTACTACTAGCAGACACTTGCAGCTCAATGTGTCCTGCACGAAGCTAATTACACTCTAACTGCATACGAAGTACACTCCGCACCTGGCATTCCTCTCCCGCTACGCTCCCTTGCAACATTCTTCAGTTCAAAAAGAAGGTCACGGGCTGATAACCTCAAGAACACCAGGCCTGGTTGCTGAGCCACCTGACGCCAGCTTCGGCCATGAATTTTCAGAAGAAAAGAAAGGCAAGACCTTCCTTATTTGAGCCTTATCACCTACGCCAGACCATGAGCCCCAGCTGTAAAAACCTGTCCCTATTTCCCAGGGACGGGGGCGGCACAGTCCTTGAGGCACTAGCCTGCCATGTCCCCTCTCTGCCTGGCAAAGAGTACAGTGATTCTCTCTTTTCCTCCAAAACTCTGTCTCCGTGTTTCCATTTGGCATCGGTGCCCAGAGAGCCAAGATTTTTGGCATCATTTCCATCGCAAGAGCAGGTCAGAGTCAGGGAAATCCAGGGCGTGTCCCCCGCCCCATAGGGCGGAGGGCAAGGCGACCTGGGCCCCTTTGCAAGTCCAGGAGGGAGTCCACACGCGCTGGGGCCAGGCCTCCGAAGGGTGGGGATTCGTGGAGGTGGGGAAGAGACCGTGGGACGGGGCGGGGGGTCTTGGGAGGGGGCGGAAAAGGATTCAAGGATGTTGGGTAGGTGAGGTGGGCCTGGGGGTCCCTCTGTCCTCTGGCCCCTCTGAGGAGTCTGCTGTGTGGGTTTGGTCTCAGTGCAGGAAGTGGGGGGAGGGGGGAGGGGAGGGGGAGGGGAGGGGAGGGGAGGGGGAGGGGAGGGGGGAGGGGAGGGAGGGGAGGGGGAGGGGAGGGGGGAGGGGAGGACAGGCACCAGCGCTTAGAGGACCCTCAGCCACACCCCCATCCTTTGTGCTTTTCCTACTGCACCTGTGAGCAGCGCCAAACTCTGCAAATAGCCATGAAGTCATCACCATCTCACAACGTTTACACCAGCGCTTCATGCAAAACCCCAGACCTGCGTCTTTGCACAGAAAGCCAAAAAAAAAAGAAAAAAGTATTCCAGGCGTCACTCCAGCCAAATCAAAACAAGGTCTTGTTTTTCTACTTTAAAATGAAGATTAAAATATTGGCATTGATGCAGGAAATCGATCCACACAAACATCAGAACTGCCAAATCTGTTTTTTTTTAATTTAAATTAAATATCAACTTCCTTCTGTTTTGCTCTATTTGGACACACTTTTCAGCCCTGTATTTCTTTTAAAAATAAGCGTCACTCTACAGTGAGGTATCACCTCACACTGGTCAGAATGGCCATCATTAAAAAGTCTGCAAACAATAAGTGCTGGAGAGGATGTGGAGAGAAGGGAGCCCTCCTGCACTGTTGGTGGGAATGTAAGTTGGTGCAGCCACTGTGGAAAACAGTATGGAGGTTCCTTAAAAAACTAAAAATAGAACTACCATATGATCCAGCAATCCCACTACTGGGCATATATCCAGATAAAACTCTAATCCAAAAAGATACATGCACCCCAATGTTCACAGCAGCACTATTCACAATAGCCAAGACGTGGAAACAACCTAAATGTCCATCACCAGATGAATGGATAAAGATGTGGTACATATATACAATGGAATATTACTCAGCCATAAAAAGAATGATATAACGCCATTTGCAGCAACATGGATGGACCTAGAGATGATCAGATAAATGAAGTAAGTCAGAGAAAGACAAACATCATATGATGTCACTTATATGTGGAATCTAAAATCTGACACAGATGAACTTATTTACAAAACAGAGACAGACTCACAGACACAGAGAACAGACTAGTGGTTGCCAAGGGGGAGGCGGCTGGGAGAGGGAAGGATTGGAAGGTCAGGATTGGCAGATGCAGCCTTGTATATATAGGATGGATATATAACAAGGTCCTCCTGTAGAGCACAGGGAACTGTATGCAATATCCTGGGATAAACCATCATGGAAAAGAATATTAAAGATTGTATATATGTGTATAACTGAGTCGGTTTGCTGTACAGCAGACAGTAACACAACACTGTCCATCAACTACACTTCAGTAAAATTTTAAAATATAATAAGCATAACCCTATCAAAGCAGGTGCTTGGGACTTGCCTGGCAGTCCAGTGGTTAAGAATCCTGCACTTCTACTGCAGGGGGCTCCGGTTCAAGCCCTGGTTGGGGAGCTAAGATCCCACATGCCGTGCAGTGAGGTCAAAAAAAAAGGGAACCCCAAAGACCTTCAGATACTGGTTCTTCCTGTCTCTGAAAACGGGGCGGGCATGACTCAGGTTCTGAGACTTTACCGCACATTAGTTACCGCACACTGGTGCTCACAGACCCTATCCTTATATCGCAGACAGAACAAACAGGAAACAAGTAACCCAAGACACTCACGAATTCCTTTCTAGTTTGCAATAAGTAACTGCACATTCAGAGCTGCAGGGTACCCGTCTAGCAGGTCCCTCTGACGTGAGGAAAGAAGAAATGAAGGACAGTCTAAAGAGAGTGTGAGGATGACGTGAAAGGAGGCGATGCCTCGGTCCAGGAGGGCTCAGCCCCTGGCACCTGGGGCTGGGCCCCTCCTTGGAGCTGGAGGGCCAGCGGGTCTACCCACAGCTTCCTCCTACTCCCCTGAGGCCGTGGGGGGGGATTTCTGGGTCCTCCTGGGCCCCGCTGCCCGGCTCCCTGATGCACAGGAGAGCTGTGTCCCTGCGGTGTGTCCTGCTTCCATCCTGGATCTAGTCTGGCCGCAGTCAGCCCCCTGCTCCTTTCATGGATATGAGGTGATCCAGCCTTCGGTCAGGCGAGGCATCTCTTTCCCACCTGACCCTCGGGAGACACCGATGAAAACTACACAGCAGCCGAAATCCGTGCCTGCGCGTGGGACCCAGATACACCAGCACAGGCAGAAGGAAGAAGACTGTTACTCTCCACTGCTCCCAAGCCAGGCTCCCTTTGCACATGGGACAAAGCACTGAAGTCCCTCGGACCGACTCCAGAGGGTCCAGCAAGAGCTGCGGAGGTGTGGAGGCGCTGTGGGTTACTTGCACCCTCGGGCAGTGTCCACTGGGCTGTGTCCAGCTCATGCTGTGCTTGCTGTGCTTCTCACGGCTTCTTTCTTTAACTGAATGGGCCCCAAGGTCAAAAACTCAGGGGATGTCCCCTTAAAATCAAGATACCCTGCTTCTCGTAAAACACAAAGCTCGGAAGCTGGGGCGGCTGTCACCCCATGGCCGCGTGGGAACAACTTGTGGGAACGGACGGGGGGCCGACCCTTTAGACGGGCGTCCACGCTTTGCCGCGCCACTGCCCCTACTGTGCCCTCTTGTCTGGTTGTGACAAGGGACCCCTGACGCTCTGGTCTCCCTCACAGACTTACTGAGAGTCCCCTTGGCTCCAAGCTGTGGGCCTGACCCTGATGCACGTTACACACCAGCCCTGGGCCACCTGGAGACGCTCAGAACGGCATCGACGCTACGTGCACAGTGAGTCTCACGTGGGTGTGATTTTGGAAGAGAAATGTGAAGTCAAACAATGATGATCAGCGTGAATCTGATAAGCTGTACCTTTTCCAAAACCAGCGGCAGAACCGGGTCCTCGGGTTCTCACAGCTAAGCTACCGGAGGCTCAAGATGGGGTTTAAGTTAAAATAATTAAGAAAGAAAGCGTAGAACCACCGTTCTCAACAGTGTCAATGTCTTCAGTTGGTTGTCACAACTGGGGGAGGGGATGCTCCTGGCACCTGGTGGGTGGAGACCAGGGAAGCTGCTCCACAGCCCACAGGGCCCGGGACGCCCACATCAGAGGGTCACCCAGGCCCAGTGCCAGTCGTGCCGACCTAGCATCAGAGATTCTATCAGTCACCTATTATAATTCCATGAGCTATCACTTATTATCTATCTATCTATCTATTCAGCCAGGGTTCCCCAACCCCTGGGCCGCGGACCAGTACCAGTCCACAGCCTGTCAGGAACCGGGCCACACAGCAGGAGGTGAGCAGGGGGCAAACGAGCGAAGCTTCATCTGTCACCCCCCACGGCTTGCATTACCGTCTGAACTATCCCGCCATCTCTTGCGTTACTTCCTGAATTATCCTGCCACCCCCCTCACCCCGTCCGTGGAAAAACTGTCTTCCATGAAACCGGTCCCTGGTGTCAAAAAGGTTGGGGACTGCTGTATTCATCTATCTCTCTATCGTCTATCTAGACCCACCTATCAATATTTATCATCTTCTATCAGTATTTATCAATAATGTCTATCCATCATCATCTATCTCTCAAACTATCCGTATTACCCATCAATCATCTGTCAATATCTATCACCTATTGATCAATATCAGTACTTATCTATCAGCATTTATCTAACAATATTTATCTATCAATAACATCTACCTATAGATTCACGTATCTATAGATCCATCTTTCTACCTATCATCTATCCATACCTATCAATAGCTATCATTTTATCAATAGCTATCTATATCTATCAATCACCTATCAAATTATCAATATTGTCTATCAATCATCTACCATCTATAATGTATCATTACTTATCTATCAGTATTTATCTAATAATATTGATCTATCAATATCTATCACTTATCTATAGCTCTATCCATCTGTCTCTACTGTAGTGATTCCCAATTACAACTGACTTTGCCCCCAGGAGACACCCATCAATGTCTGGGGACATTGTTGGTTGTCGCACTGGGGGGAAGGGGTGCTCCTGGCACCTGGGTGGAGACCAGGGAAGCTGCTTCGCCCCCCACAGGGCCCAGTACGCCTCACATCAGAGAATCCTCCAGCCCCAGATGCCAGTGGGGTGAGGCTGAGAAGCCCGGTGTGGAGCACAGCGATCACACACACACACAGAGCAGAACGCAGGGTTTTCCACCCGTATGTTCCAGATTATCTTCCTGCTTTGCCCTGGGGCACCCCTACTTCCCCTGGAGACTCCTGAAGCACAAGGATTATCATCACGACATCATTAGATTAATCCCGTCGACCTCACACATCTGCTCCGGATTCCCAAATCTAATGATGTCGCGTTTGAAGAAGAAACCCGGCATTTCGATTCCTCGGATGCCCTGAAAACCAGCCCCCAGGCAGTCCTGGGACTCAGGAGCGCCACCGACACCGCACCCACGTGACAGCCGCGGCCAGGTGGCCCCAGCCCAGGTAGGTGGTCCTGGCCGTGTACAGCAGCATGTCCTGCTGGGACTTGGGGCTTGCTCTGGCCAGGTAGGTGCTGGCGAGCTCTGTGTTTTCATACACAGCTGAAAACACACAGAACAGAGGGAAAAAAAAAACGCATTAGATATCAAGGCATCGCTGACATGCCGACATGCCGACACCAGCACTGGCAACATCCTGATGGAAACGCGATTCCTGCCTGGGACCATGGAAATCCCAACAGCTGGACCCTCGTCCTGAAAGACTGGCTGACCTGTGGGCAGCAGGTGCACCTGCTGGGTTCAGCTTTGGCAAATCCCATGGGAAGATCCGGCGGAGCAGGGAAACAGCCAACGAGCCCGAGGGAAACGTATATTACAGTCTGCGGACCTTTAAGCAACAACTGGTTTTAAAATGGACATATGGGGGCAACAGCCCGACTCGTGCAGAGGAAACAAAGATCAGGGGAGAAAGGGGCGCTTTTTGGGTGAGCTCAGCTGTGCAGCAGGGACCCGAGCCTGGTGGGGCCGTCATCTTCTCCACAAGGTGCAGGACGCCCACAGCCCCCAGGGCAGATGGCACCGTGCACCCCAGCTGGACCCTAAGCCACTCCACCCCTCCAGCTCCCGACAAGGGGGGACGGCTCTGGGCATCTCGGGGCCACGTATCCGAACGGCTCGTCCAGTGCCTGAGCCTGTCCTGGGGGGCCCAGCTGTGGTGCTTGGGGTCCAGCGTGGTCCTGTTCTTGTTCACGGCATCCCTCCTAGGACAGGAGCGGCTTGTCCTGCACAATGCGTACCTGCCCAGTGTTTGCGGGTCTCCACGGGGACCCCAGAGGCAGAGCCGGAGTGGACGCTGCCGTCACGGGGCTTCCTAGCCTGCGCGCTTGCCCAAGTCCTCACCTGCCTGGGCCGCATGTCAGCGGGAACCACAGGCTCCTCCCACCCCCGCGTACTTCCCATAGAACACCCGGCATCCTCCACAGGTGTATCCTGGCTGGGTTTCAGCATGGGCTGGGCATTCAGGGGCGGTGCTGCCAGGGGGGACCGGGAGGGGGACCTGCAAAACTTGTTCACGAGGTGTGGCTGGCACCTGCTTGATTTCCAAGCCGGGCTATCTGAACACCATCAACCCCTCAGATGATGTCTTCCTGTTCAAGTTAACTCAGCCACGCTGTTTGCACCCCAGAAATCCAACAGGTTCACAAGTCCTTTTGCTGCAAGAAAAAAGCCCACCAGCTACCCCTCCCACCTCCGGACCACCCACTCCTGTTCTATCAAGCGATAGTCCCTACACTTTGCAATTTCTCGGATTGACAAAACTCTAAAAAACCATCTGGATGACCGACATAGGGTTGACAGTTTTGAATTTTGCAAAGGAAGGACATTAAAGAAAAGAAAAAAGAAAAAAAAACCCTACCGTCACCATCTTCCATAAGAGAAAAGCAGCTTCAACACCAAAATAATATACTCATCATAAATGGCAACCCCTGAATTGAATCAGTTCAGTTTGATGGAAAATTACTCCCTTGAGATTTTTTTTTCACATTTTTATCTTGTTCCTTGGATACTTCATCGGGGTTCCAGCGCATACACCAGCCTGAGGAAACCTCTAGATCGGGAGTTGGTAAATGACATCCCGCGTTTGCTCTCTGGTTTTGGCCCTCTGCCTGTTTTTGTCAATAAAGTTTTATTGGAACCCTGGCCCACCACCTGTTTTTGTCAATAAAGTTTTATTGGAACCCTGGCCCACCACCTGTTTTGTCAATAAAGTTTTATTGGAACCATGACCCACCACCTGTTTTATCAATAAAGTTTTATTAGAACCCTAGCCCACCACCATTTTGTCAATAAAGTTTTACTAGAACCCCGTTCCACCACGTGTTTTGTTAATAAAGTTTTATTGGGACCCTGGCCTACCACCTATCTTGTCAATAAAGTTTTATTGGCACTCAGCCCCGCCCATTTGTTTGTCTCCAGCTGCTTGGGTGCGCCAAAGGCAGAGACGGGTGGCAGCTGAAGAGACCACACGGCCAGCCCACAAGGCTGAGAATACTTACTCTCTGGTCCTTTACAGAAAAAAAAAAAATGTGCTGAGGGTGCACCTTTAAAATGCCTCCTTCAAAACAGCCAGGATGCTTACCTTTTTCTCTCCTCACTTCCACTTGAAGCAGCTTCAGGGACACACAGGCGTCCAGCAGTAGCTTTGTCCCCCGGGAGCTGACGCCCAGATGTGCAGCCACTGCAGCCGAGCCCAGGGTCTCTGGGGCCTTGGCCAGAAGGTCAAAGACTCCCAGCTCACAGGCGGTGAAGAGAACCTCGGGGCAACGGCAGAAAACAGACTCAGCTTTAATTCTCTTAAGAACCACACTCAGACACACACACCGTGGGGAGGGAGCGTGCATCTGGAAGTGCTCAGGAAAACAGGGCAGTTCCTCAAAAAATTCAGCATAGGATGACCTTAGGATCTAGCAATTCCACCACTGGGTGTAGATCCAAAAGAACCAAAAGTAGGGAGCCAAACAGATAGCGTGGACACCCGTGTGTTCACGTGAAGCATGCTTCATAATGGCCAAAAGGTGGATGCCACCCAGGTGTCCACTGATGGTGGATGGATAAACAAAATACCGTGTAAAAACAATGGAATATGACTCAGTCTTAGAAAAGATGGGAATTCTGATCCAGGTACAATGTGGATGAACCTTGAGGACATGACGCTGAGTGAGAGAAGCCAGATACAGAAGGACACGTACCGGGGTTCCCTAGAAGAGTCAAATTCACAGAAAGTAGATGGTGGGTCCAGGGGCTGGGGGAGGGGGAGTCAGTGTTTAATGGGGACCAAGTTTGGGAAGATGGGAAAGTTCTGGACATGATGGTGGGGGTGGGTGCCCAACAATACAAATGGACTTGATGTCAATGACCTGTGCCCTTAAAAATGGCTGAAATGGTAAATTTTACAGTATGTCTATTTTACCACAATAAAAACACTTTTCAAATGATGCTCCCACCTTGCACCCAAGAAGAGACTGTTCCTGCTGTTTGAGGGGTTGAGCCCTAATCCTGCCCCATGGGAGTGGATGGATTGGTCCCCAGGGAGGGTGGGCGCCAGGGCCCAGTGGGGGCTGTCCCCCTAGAGGCAGGGGCCAAGGGGGTCATTTGTGGGCTGGCCAGCCGGGCAGGTGCAAAGGTGTGGGAGCCTGGGAGGTCCAGGCGTCTGCAGCAGCTGCCCCCGCCCTATCCGTCCACAGAAGCTCTTCACGGAACCTGCCCGGAATGGCAAGACCCTGTCCTGGGAAATGCACATCCCCCGTGAGGGACTCTGAGGTCCCCAAAGGGGATGCCCGAGGGATATCGAGGGGCACGTGCAACCACGGGAAACCACACGTGAGTTTTCAAAATCCTAGAATCCTCTCAGTCCCTCGCTAGTCACGCTGATCACCTGGGAGCAGAAATTCGGGGGATGGGGGACAGACAGGGCCTTCTGCTCTTTCATTCTGGACCCTTCCTTCTGCATTGTTTTCATTTTCCAAACAAGGAAATATACATATTCCTTTTTTTTTCCCTTAAGGTGTCAGTGGTGTTCCCTACCTGCTGGTGTCAAGAGTCTTAAGATGGTTTATTTTCTCTTTTTCTCTCTCCATCTAAAGAAGTGAATAGGGTGGCTCCAAATAATACATAAAGGGTAAAAAAAATGAATAAACCATCAATGCATTTTTTTTCCCTTGCACACATGGTTTGGGATGATATTGGCCATGAGAGGTGGATCCTTAAACGCCCCAGGAGGAGAGACAGTATTTTTTCTTTTTTTTTTCTCTCCAGAATTGTACCCTAGATTTGGGGTACAATTTTTATTTTTATTTTTTTGAAGTAGAGTTGATTTACGATGTCATGTTAGTTTCAGGTGTACAGCGAAGTGATTCAGTTATATATAAAAGAATACACGTATACATTCTTTTTCAGATTCTTTTCCCATATAGATTACAAACTATTGAGTATAGTTCCCTGCGCTATACAGTAGGTCCTTATTGTTTATTCTTTTTCATTTTTAAAAATTAAAAAAAATTTTTACTGGAGTCGAGTTGGTTTACAATGTTGTCGTAGTTTCAGGTGTGCAGTGGAGAGATGGTTTCTTGAGACAATGTGTTTCCCACACTTACGATTAGGCTTGTTTTAAGAGCATAAAAGTAAGACCTGTGTCTATGTTAACTAGGAAAGTTGCTGCTTCCTGACCCACGATTACACTGAAAAGCCCTCCGAATGCATGTGGGAGAGGGGAGTGTAATACTATTTTGTTAATTCCTAATTCTGCTATTAAGGTTCTAGTAACTGTTATTCTATTAAGGCAGCGGCACTACCGATGTTTGGGGCTGGATCATCCTCTGATGTGGGCCGTCCTGGGCACTGCGGGCTGTGCAGCAGCATCCCTGGTCTCCACCCACCGGATGTCAGGAGCATCCTCCGCCCTCCCCAGCTGTGACAAGCAAACATGTCCCCAGACATTGACAAGTGTGCCCTTGGGGGCACAGTCCCCCTTTGAGAACCATTATATTAAAATAAAGTTCCATCAACTCTCACTCTACTAAGATTATATTTTATATTAACTCTCGTTAAGATTGTATCCATTCCTATTCCCTTAAGGTTGCATTAACTCTTATTTTATTAAGATTGTATCTACTCTTCTTAAGGTATTATTGGCCGTTATCCTATTAAGGTCGAATGAACTCTTACTGTATTAAGGCTGCACTAAGTTTCATCCTATTAAGATGGTATTAGCTCTTGTAGTGAGGTTGTATTAACTCTTCGTACAGTACATGGCAATCACTCTTGTTCTACTGAGATGTTACTAACCCTCGTGCCATGCAGGTTGTATTCAGATTTTTTCTATTAAGGTTTTATTAAGTCTCATCCTACTAAGGACGTGTTAAGGTGTATTCTCTAAAGATGGTCCTAGCTCTTCTGTTCAAGTTGTGTTGATTCTCGCACTGTGAAGTTTGCATTACCTCTTACCTTGTTATGATTGTATGAGCTCCTGTATTAAGGTTGTGGTCACTCTTTGTGTAGGAAGATTTTATGAACTCTTATTCTATGCGGTCGTAGTACGTTTTATTCTCTTAACGTTGGATGAAGCTCTTGTTGTATTGAGACTCTATTAACTCTTGTCCTATTAAGGTTGTACTGTTTTATCTGATTAAGACGGTGTTAGCTTTTACGTCGTGAGGTTGTATTAACTCTTATTCTAGTAAAGCTGTAATCACTCTTCTATTGAGAGGTTATTGACTTATTCTTTTAAGGTTTCATTCAGCTTTATTCTACGGAGATTTTATTAACTCTCTCATTCTGTTCGGGTTGTATTAAGTTTTATCCTAGTAAAATTGCATCTGCTCTGGTTGTGTTATGGGTGACAGTACATGGCATGAAACTGCGTGTACCAAAGCAACTTTCCTCCCAAGATTTATAAGCCACCGAACGCCCTGTGAGCACGCAGCTGGCACTGAGTAAAGAGCGGGCGGCCCCAGCCGGCTGGGGATGGGATGGGAGCACAGCCAGGTCATGTTTTCAAGCCAGGGGAAGGCAGCAAGTTACTCTGTTTTCTGTAAGGTTCTCTTCCCTATATCTCAGTGGCGCTAACATAGGCGTCGTAGCCCAGGGGGGTCCCCGGGCAGCATTCGGGGGATCTGGAGCTTGGATGGGGGAGACGCTTCACTCCCCTTTTCGGTCCACCCTTCCTGAATCTGAGCACCCCCCTCGAGGACAAAGTCCGCCCAGACCATGCACGTGTGACCACGTGGCCAGGAGGGGCCACACTGTCCTCAGGTGCACAACAGCAGCCGCAGAGACCATGGGACCCTGCCGGTGGGCAGTGCCCTCCCTGAAGCCGGGGGTCTGGATGGACCACCAGCTGCAGACAGCGTCCCGTCTTGCTGTCACAAACACTCACACCCCTCCCCTCCTGCCAGTGTGGCCAAGCTTGGGGCATCTCTAGGCCCCGAGGACAGTCAGCTGCCACGTGGTGAGGCTGTGTGTTCTCAACGGCGGAGGCTCACTCGAGAAAGCCTGGACGGATCGCGCTCTTCATGAGACAGGCCCAGCCTCGCCCTCGAGCAAGCGGAGACTGGCTGCCCCTACCTGCTTCCGAGCGACTCTGCACAAGGAGAGCTTCACCACTTGGACCCCAAAGCGAGCACGGACTGGATTCCCAGTGAATCCGGCCGAAGGCCCGCACCCGCCGCTCACAGCCTCCTTCAACACACCCACCACCCCTGTCTCTCCACAACACAAAATCCAACTCTAACTTCCCTCCACTTTTCATTGAAGCAAAAATTCAAGTAACACAAGAATCACCTTTAACCATTTTAGACTAAACAGCTCAGCGGCGTTTAGCACGTTCACAGTGTTGTGTAACCACCACCTCTATCTGGTTCCAGAACCTTCTCATCCCCCCAAAAGGACACCCCGTCCCCATGAGCTGTCACTCCCCCTCCCCCTCCCCCAGCCCCTGGCACCACACACCCACTTTCTGTCTGTCTGATTTGCCCGTCCTGGACGTTTCCTATCAACAGAGTCACACACCCTGTGACCTTCTGTGTCTGGCACTTTCACCGCACATAATACCCATTCAGCCACGAGAAGGGATGAAATGCTTACGTCTACTACGTCGTGGGTGAACCTTTCAAAGCTGCCTCGATTTTAAATGCATCACCTTGTGTTTAGGGTGTGGCAGACAAGCACCCGTATTCCTCGATCACAAAGTGTTTGAAATAAGTTGATACCTGTATCCCAATAACCATCATTTCCTTTGTAATCTTATCTAGTTCAGGTTAAGCTTTCATGAACATCATTCTGAGGTGGAGTCCGTGGGGGTCAACAGATCCCCAGAAGGGCCCCAGGCCCCGATGGCCAAGCTTCTGCACATAGTCTTGTCCAGAGTACCAGGACATTCTCATGCCCCCGGAGGAGAGCAAACAATACAGGGGGCAGCCTCAGGCTGTCTACCCGCCCGCCCACTAGCTCGCAGGGCTTCCTACCTGGGAGACCGTGAAGGCACCGGAATATTCCTCCAGGAGACGGCAGTCCTCCTCCCCAGGGGGACCCCATCTTCCTTCCAGGCCAGCCTGGCTTGGAGGACCCCAACCGTCCTGGCTTCGGGAATCGCGGGTCTCTGAGCAAGCTGAGGGGACAGCCAGGGGCTCAGTGCTGATGCCCCAAGCTCTTTGCTGGAGGCCCGGGAGTGAGCCCAAGATGGATTATTCTAGAAAATTCCATCAGCCTGATTAAGGGGATGACAACGCTTATGGGGACCCCCGGAGTTTCCGCTCACTCCTTCTGTCCCTGATGAGCACACAGCCCTAAAATCACCTGCACCCCCAGCCCCTGCCCGCCCTTGCACCATCAGCTGTGGAACTGGTCCCAAACCCATATGCCCACTAATCCCTGGCACTGATAACTCACTGGATGGATTGAACAGGCTCGGGCCCTTCATATGGGGAGAGAGGGGGTGTATTAATTTTCTGGTGCAGCTGTAACAAATGACCACAAACTGGGGGGCTGTAAACCACAAACATTCATCCTCACCCAGTCCTGGAGACCAGACGTCGGAAGTCAAGGTGTCCCAGGGCCGAGCTCCCTCCAGAGGCTCCAGGGGAGGGCCCTTCCCACCTCTTCCAGCTTCTGGGGGCTCCAGGTGTCCCTGGGCTTGTGGCCGCATCCCTCCCGTCTCTGCCTCTGTCTTCCCGGGGCTTCTCCTCTGTGTCTGTCTCTCTTCTGTGTCTTAGAAGGACCCTGTCATTGGATTTAGGGCCACCCTCCTCCAGGAGGACCTCATCTCAGACCCTTCACTGCATCACATCTGCAAACACCCCTTTTCCAAATAAGGTCCCATTCCTGGGTTCTGGGGATTAGGACAAGGACATATGTTTTGGGGGGCCATCATTTAATCCGCTACACCAGGGTGATCAATTATTTCCACTGGAGGCGTTTCAATCACCAATGAACCATGGTGAGCCATGCTAATCCCAGAGGAAGCCCAGAACCCGCCCTGAACTCGGTCCTGCCATGGCCCAGCCCCGCTGGGGAGCTGCTTCCCCCCTTTTCCAGCCATTTCTGACACTCAGGTTTAAACCCTCAGAGCCCAGATGGGGGCTGCAGCTCACCCCCACACCTGCCCCCGCCGTGGTGGCCCTCCTGCCTTTTTCCACCCTGGACCCTGGCAAGCAGGACCTCACTGTCAGCTGACCATGCCACAGTGGACACAGCCTGAAGGCGAGAGTGATGGGGGACCCCTGGGAGGGACCTACAGGAGGGCAGAGGGACTGGCCATCGAGACCATTTGCTTGATTAAAACGCAAGCAGCCCTTTCTCAGCCAAATCCCCCTTGGCTGCAGGATCAATCCGGGATCTTCACTTAAGGTGATTAGTTTAGTAATGAGATTGAGTGACGAGAAGGAACCTATAAAATTCAAGGTCAGTGCTTGGATTTACTCTTCCAGGGGCAGAAACTGTTACCGACCAGGGTTCTTGACCTTCCTTAATCAATAAAAATTGATCAGAGGCCAGACAAGAAATTCAGGCAAAGCTTTACCGGGGTCCCTGCTGCAGTGGTGGGTGGGGAGCGAGAACAAGGAACAGGTGCCCTTGCCCCGCTCCCCGAGGAGCGGGGAGCTGGCTCCTTATACGGGGTGACGGTACGGGTGGGTCCAGGGGTTGGGCCAGAGGGGAGGCTTAGGTGGTCTGCCCACCCCTTTGGTGGTGTCCAGTGCAGGGGCATGCAGTATCCTGCTTTTGCTCCCGGCTCTTCAGAGGTCACAGTTGGGTTTTTGGTCTCTTTGTATCTTTTGTCCAGAATTTGCCCCAACTGTGCATGCACATGGTTATTTTTAGTCCCTTATAGTTTCTTTGTATTTTGCTGCTCCAGGAGAGGTGTGTCCAGGTGCCAGCACTGCAGCAAAGGGTCCCAGGTCCCAGCCTGTCTCAAAAGGACTTAGAGGCCATAAGAGCCCCAAGGTGCCTGGCTGTGCTGAGCTGTTCATTGGATCAGCATCTGTCCTGCGCAGCCAGGTCCTCAACGGTCCCCATTTATACCAGAAGAAGAAAGACGGCATCCTGACAGAAGGCTATTCTCATCGGCCAGAAAAGAATTTATGTTGGGGGCTTCCCTGGTGACGCAGTGGTTGAGAGTCCGCCTGCCGATGCAGGGGACACGGGTTCGTGCCCCGGTCCGGGAAGATCCCACATGCCGCGGAGCGGCCGGGCCCGTGAGCCATGGCCGCTGAGCCTGCGCTTCCGGAGCCTGTGCTCCGCAACGGGAGAGGCCACAACAGTGAGAGGCCCGCGTACCGCAAAAAAAAAAAAAAAAAAAAAAAAAAAAAAAGAATTTATGTTGACGGGTGTTCTTTAAAAATGAGCCTAGGGGCTTCCCTGTCAGTGCAGTGGTTAAGAAGACTCCGCGCTTCCACGGCAGGGGGCGTGGGTTCGATCCCCGGTTGGGGAACTAAGATCCCACATGCCATGCAGCGAGGCCAAAGAAAATAAAAGAAAAAAGCACACAGATGTCCCTCGGAGAGATTGCGGGTTTGGCTCCAGGCCACCCCAATAAAACAAATATTGTGAGTCACAGTAATAACATCAAAAACCATAGACACCATAACAAATAATTTAAAGGTTTGAAATACTGCGAGAATGACCAAAATGTGACACAGAGACACAAAGTGAGCAAATGATGTTGGAAAAATGGCGCCAATAGACTTGCTCGACACAGCGAGGGGCCCCAAACCTTCCATTTCTAAAAACTCCACCATCTGTAAAGTGCAGTAAAGCAAAGCATGATGAAACAAGGTCTGCCCATCCGTGGAAACTTAGGAAGAAGCAGAACACGAAAGTAGCCTCAGGTGATCGCACGTACAGGCTGGATGAACATGCACGGCCTGCTCTGGGCTGCGTGGCTGCCCTGCCTGTGTCTCCGGGCGTCCCTACACCTCAGTGTTGAAGACACACACGTGCAGGGCAGAGATGGATATCCCCACTGCTCCTTTGCTTCTGAGTACAGGAGCTTGCAAACAGCCTCTTCTGCCTTCACTGCAAACAACCATACGCGTTTTAAAAGCATCTCTAAATCATATGGTCCAGTAAAACACTAACTGGTAAAGATCCATGCACCCCAATGTTCACAGCAGCACTATTCACAGTAGCCAAGACATGGAAGCAACCTAAGTGTCCATCAGCAGAGGACTGGATAAAGAAGATGTGGCACATATACAGAATGGAATACTACTCAGCCATGAAAAAGAATGAAATCATGCCATTTGCAGCAACATGGTGGACCTACAGATGATCATACTAAGTGAAGCAAGCCAGCCAGAGAAAGAGAAATGTCATATAATATCACTTATACATGGAATCTAAAATATGACACAAACACCTACGAAACAGAAACAGACTCACAGACGTAGAGAACAGACTTGTGGTTGCCAAGGGGGAGGGGGGTGGGGGAGGGATGGAATGGGAGTTTGGGGTTAGTAGATGCAAACTATTACATTTAGGATGGATCAACAACAAGGTCCTACTGTAGAGCACAGGGGACTATATTCAATATCCTGGGATAAACCATCAGGGAAAAGAATATGAAAAAGAATACATATACACGTATAAATGAAACACTTTGCTGTGCAGCAGAAATTAACACATTGTAAATCAACTCTACCTCAATAAAATAATTTTTTTAAATCTCTAACTTAAACATAAGCACAAATGTAAAAAGCTTTTGGCTTTTTAAACACTCCCAGGGCTGACATGCAAGGAGATGGAAAATCAGAGATTCGACGTGATCTAGTTATTAGGTGAGAAATGGCTGTATCAATTCCAAAATGTAATTTAAAAAACCCAAACACTTAACATCTCTGAAATTGGGGTGTTGCACTGGGTTGAAGACTGTCCCCCTAAAATTCCTGGAACCTCAGAAAAGACCTTATTTGGAAATGCAGTCTTTGCGGGTGTGATGTAGGGAAGGGTCTGAGATGAGGTCCTCCTGGAGGAGGGTGACCCTATATCCAATGACAGGGTCCTTCTAAGACACAGAAGAGGAGAGACACGGACACAGAGGAGAAGCCACGTGAAGACAGAGGCACAGACGGGAGGGAGGCGGCCCCAAGCCCAGGGACACCTGGAGCCCCCAGAAGCTGGAAGAGGCAGGAAAGACCCTCCCCTGGAGCCTCTGGAGGGACCTCGGCCCTGGGACACCTTGAGCCTCACATTCCTGGCCTCCAGGACTGGGGAAGGATGACTGTTTGTTACTTTAAGCCCCCAGCTTGTGGCCATCTGTCACAGACGCCCCAGGAAACTCATACAGATTTCTCACCAGTAGCGGCGAGTCACGGATCAGTGGCGGACGGCAGGGCTCCTGTTTCAGAGGTGCACCCCTAACTCTGCGCCTTGCAGCGGGTGGGGTCCAAGGCTGAGGAGATACTGAGCTGGTGTAAGGACGACGCATGCGCAGGAGAGACGCCCCGGGCTGTGAGCCGCATGGGCCTAAGCCTGGAGAGGCGGAAGCATGGCGGGTGGGCGGGGCCACGTCATCCTCTGCTCCTCCCCACGGCCCAGGAGGGCGGGGCTGGCCGATGTCTGGGGAGCTGTGCACCCTCCAGTCCCTGAACCAAACCAGCCTTCTAAACCTTCTCAAAGATGGAGGCGCCCCGGGAATTGTAACCGAGTAGGGCCCTCTGGGGCCTTAAAGTACTTAGATAACAGCCTCTGATGCACGTTTCCGGAGTTGTTCTGCAGAGGCTAAAACCACCACCAAGTGGAAGAAATTAACTACCTGATGATCATGAACACGCAGCTCCCGGACCCACTGGCACCTGAGGACTGATGACCTTAACCCCTGTGACCCTGTCCTGGTACCTCACCGTCAGTCAACCAGAGAATTGTGCAGGGGCTGATCACACCTCCTGGGACACACCTACCGCACTTTGCCTTTAAAAAGGCTTTGCCGAAGCCCTTCGGGGAGTTCGGGTTTTTTGAGCACCAGCCCTGTTCTCCTTGCTGGGCCCTGCAATAAAGCTGCACTTTCCCTCACCACGGGGGTGAAGGTGACTGGCTTTACTGCACACAGGTGAGCGGACCCGAGTTTGGTTCCGTTACAGAGTTAGACCAAGACACCGGGAAAGGAGAAATCAAAGAAAAAGCCAAAACACCATATTCTTAGGTTTTTATTCGTGTAAAATGCACACAACATAAAACTGACCATTTTAACCATTTCAAGTAAACAGCTCAGAAGCATTTAGGACTTTCACAGTGTTGTGCAAACATCACCTCTATCAAACCTTCTCATCCCAAGGACACCCCGTCCCCATGAAAAGTCACTCCCCATCCCCCTCCCCAGCCCCTGACAACCATGAATCTCCTTTCTTGTCTCTATGGATTTGCCTGTTCTGGACGTTTCCTATCAACGGAATCACACACTGTGTGTCCTTCTGGGTCTGGCTTCTCTCACTGAGCATCCTGTGTTCAAGGTCCATCCACGTGGTAGCCTGTGTCAGAGCTTCACTCCTTTTCACGGCGGAGTCATATTCCACTGTGTGCATGGACCCCATTCTGTGTATCCATCCATCCATCCATCCATCCATGGACACTTGGGTTGTTTCCACATTTATCGCTGTTGTAAATACTGCTGTTATGAATATCCCTGTACAAGCTTTTCTTAGATGACTGTTTTCAGTTCCTCTGGGTGTACACTTAGCAGTGGGATGACTGGGGCCCATGGTACGTCTATGTTTAACTTTTTAGGAAACTGCTATGCTGCTTCCCACAGCAGCAGCCCTATTTACATTCCCACCAACAGTGCACAGGGACCCAATTTCTCGACATCCTCATCAGTGTTTATTTCCCTTTTATTATTACTATCAGTGATGATGATTAGTAGTAGTATTGCTGTTCTAATGGGTTTTGTTTTTTTTAATTGAGCAAATTGTTTTCTTTTTAGTTTGGAGCCTGGGGCCGCAGGATGATTTAACTTGCTGCCCTAAAGCAAGAGGGAGCGTGACTGGAGAAGGGCGAGTTCAGACATACTTGGAGACCACCTGGTATTCATTACTTGCAGCTCCTGTAATACCTCAGACTGGGGGCTTATAAACAACACACATTTATTCCTCACGGTTCCGGAGGTTGGACGTCTGAGATCCCGGTGAGGGCAGATTTAGCATCTGGTGAAGACCCTCCTCCTGGTTCCTAGGTGGACATCTTCTTGCTGTGTCCTCACACGGAGGAAGGGGCGAGGGAGCTCTCTAAGGACACTAATCCCATCCACGGGGGCTGCACCCTCATGACCTCATCACCTCCCAGAGGCCCCACCTCCTGACACCATCGCCTTGGGGGTAAGGGCCCCCGCCAACATGTCTGAATTTGGGGGGACGCAAACATTCCGTCTACAGCGCCTGGGTGCGCGTGTTCTGACAGGGCGGTGAGGGTGGTGGGAGTGTGAGGGCAGTGCCTGAGTTGCAGGGCAGGAGAGAAGACCCTCCTGCAGGGGTTTTATGGATGAGAGCAGAGATGGGGGGACTCAGGCTGAAGCGGGTGTGGGGAGACACGTACACAGCTCGGGGGTGGAGACGTCAGCCCGTCCGTGGGCTGACTGGAGGGGCCTGATGTGAGAGGGGGGTGCATATGGCACCCGGGAAGGGCCTGCCCGGAGGAGGGGGCTGGGCCTCAGGCATGCCATGTGCGTGTGGGCAGTGGGGCAGGTGGGAGGGGTTGGAAGGGACGCTCCACGAAGTGCACCCCCCTCCTCCGACAGAGCATCAGCATCACCTGGAAAACACCTGTTACAGGTGCTCCATCCGCCCCCCACACCTGCCGTGTGGAATCCTGCCTTTTCCTCTCACCCCGAGGTGAGTCCAGAACACCTGGAATTCTGAAACCAGACCGCCATCCTGGGGCAGGGGTCTTTCAGGTACCCCTTACGCTTTTTTTTTTAATATCATCTAAATGCAAATGCAAACGGTGCAATGCCTGGCATATAGTAGACGTTTTTCAAATTTGCTGCATTCTTTAGAGTGTGTCTGATAGAATCTAAACACCCTAGCGATTTAATAACTATATCCATCCACTTAAAACCCCACAAAATAACAGTGTGTTTAAAATCGTAATGTTATATGGTTTCCTTTTCTAGTTCTATCCACATTCTCAACTCACTTTTCTCCCCGCCAGGATTCTGGGCTCTTGTTTTTTGTGCTTAGAAATGTCCCTGGTCATCCCATCCTACTTGTGACGTAAGATGTCTATGCACGAGGTGACGGAGGTTGACTAGCCTGTGGTGCTCGTTTTGCCGTATACACAAATTTCAAACCGATATGTCAATGATATCTCAATAAAACTAGAAAAAATGAATCAATTGAAATTGTACGAGAATTTACGTGTTTTGTGTTTTTTACTGTTAACAGGAGGATTTATGTGTTTTATGTGCTCCGACTCATCATGAGCAGGTGTATAAGTGAAAACCTTGCAAATGTTAAGTATGAGCCGACGTTCGATTGGAAATGCGTCCTCTCACCGAGGCGGACAGGGCTTCCTCTCAGGATGGCTCAGAAAGAACTTTTCCCCGGTTTTTCCTCAGGTCTGGGGGAACCTGGTTCCTGTACTTGGTGGGAGCACAAACACGGGCAGAAGGGTCTCACCTCCTTTCTAACAGTCTCCCAGCAGACACCTCCAGGAGGCCCTTCTTCCGTCCCGCTGTCACCGTGTCCCTCCCAGACCCGCCTCTCCAGGTGACACTGGGACCCCAGAAGCCGTGTCAGCGTGGGGAGCAGAACCCAAGAATGAGGAAGGAGGCGGCACGGTGCCTCCCGGGGGCCGCGAGCGGGAGGAGAAGGGGGACACTGGAGGCGCTTTCCCAGGACGATCGGTCACAAGTTTAGAGCGAAGCCGAGGACTTAGAACTGGACCCGATCCCCTTCAAACGGGGTGCGCATCAAGGACCCCGTGGGCTGGCATCAAACCCCAGGTGGGAGGTTACGGGGCAAAGACAGGAAGTGGGGAATCTAGCAAGACGGCAGCCTAGGTGACTCAGGTGAGTCGGTGGGGTTTCCGCCGTGCGTGTTGAGCGGGGATATGCGTGGTGAGGAAAAGCACAGGTGCCTGGAGGAGCGAGGCACGGTTACACTGATGACAACCTCCTCTTTGGCAGTACTTTAAAAATCCAGATAAGTAAGCAACTACAAAACGAAAGCAGGTCAAAAATCCCTTTGTAGCGATAGTTGCCTGTCAGATTCAGGATTTGCAGGAGTGAAGATGGCCGTGGAAGGGGTGAATCGACTGCCCGATACCACCTGAATCTCGTTCTCCCCTGGAGCCCTCCCTGAGAGCTCTGCGCCTTTTGTCAGTTCCCCATCTCTCCTTGAATGCAGGTTGCTAGGTTCCAGAGGACACAGAGCCACAGTCAAGTCCCAAATCCCAGAACTCCTGGTGACCCCCAGGCCCTTAGGTCTGGAGAACATCTCCACCGGGTGAAACTGTGATAAGTTGGGGGTGGTTTTTATTTACCCACAATGACATAATGATCCCACTCAGCTAGAAAGAGGCTCAGGACAAAATGCTATCAGACAGACAGACAGAAAAGGAGGGGCAAACCTCCCATTCATTCACCCCAGAGGTTGGCAGGACAACGCTTCTAGGGTGGAAGCTTTCCATTTCCTCAATAAACGGGTTCCTTAGTCACAGCGCCCTTGGTTACAGTCTAGTCACCTCAGAACTAAGAAAAATCCTGGCTTGTGAAGAGAAAATCTAATCAGTTAATAGACGTGTTTCAAGTAATCTCTATTTTTTATCGCTAACAACTCCTACAGAAAACAAGAGAACTTTTAGAAAATAAATGAAAGCACAAATGTCCCTCGGTATCTACGGGGATCGGTTCCAGGACCCACTGCCGGTACCAAAATTCGCCGATGCTGAAGTCCCAGAGTCCACCTCCCGTATCCATGGTTCCGCACACACGGATTCAACCAACCGCCGATGGTAAACATAGTGTTCAATCTGCGGTTCACTGAATCCGTGGATGTGGAACCTGTGGATAAGGGTTGGTTGCACTGGTAACCTGGGAAATCCCACCCTAAGTCATAAGGACAACAAGTGTCTTAAACCCAAGATGAGTCCAAACGACCAGGATCCCACACGGGCAGTATGGGCGTTCTTCACCTGGTCCCCACGCAAATCACTGCCGTCGGCCTCATGGAAGAGGGGCTGCTGGGTGAAACGGTTCTAAGCCAGGGTCCCGAATCCTCATTCTTAGGCCCGCTGCCTCTGAAAGTATCTGCTGTGTCACAACAAAACACTACTGTGCTCTCCTCTGCAGAGCCTGGCTTGAAAAGAGAGAAAAATCATGGCTTACGCCAAAACCTTCTTTTTCCCCGACACCCTTGGATGCTGTGTGTGTGTGTCTAGGAGACACGTACACGTAACAGACATCTCTTTCCATCAAATTCCTTTCCTCCCCATTTACCACCCAACAGACTTCAGGACAAGGAAAATTATCAAGGTACAGAAGGGCACTGCAAATGACCACGGAGCCAGTTCTCCGAGGAGACGTGACAATCCTTAACTTGTACGCAACTAATAACACAGTGTCAAACACAAAAGGCAGAAACTGGCAGGCCTTTGAGGAGAAAAAGATGCATCTGCTGCTACGGTTGGAGATGTCAATGCCACCCCTCTCTGAGGAACTCACAGATCCAGCAGGCGGAGGACCAGTCGGTAAGGGAGGATTGGCCTGGGCAGCATTTATTACACCTCTGCCTTCTGCTGCGTAGCTCAGTGGTTTTGGAGGTGGAATACGCATGATCAGTGGAACAGGTTTAGAATTCAGATGCCTGACTCTCGTCCACAGCGATACCTCCCCCGACCTCAGAGAGGTCTGCTGATCTGACTCTCCCTCACTTCAGAGAAACCTCCTCTGACCTCACGGAGACCTCCCTTGACTTCAGAGACCTCCCCTACATACACACGAGATGCCACGTGGCCTGCTCCTCAGTCCCGTACCTGCTCCTTCAAGATCCCCATGTTTCAGGGGGCCTGTCTCATCCAACAACATATCCTGGGCACCCAGAGTGACACCCAGTCCCCCGACTTTCTCAGAGCTGCTGATGGGGCAAAAAACACTCAATGCCAGGCTGCAGGAATCCTGACACAGCTGCCCATGTGCATCTCCGAGAGGCATCTCCAATCACTGAGCATCTGAGCATGTCCTGCGCCCACACCTCGGCTGGTGACAGACCAGACCAATGTCAGCGCAGAGAAGGAAAGTGCAAGTCTGTTGTGCTGACCTGAGATTCTGACGATGATGTGACTAGGGTGGAAAAGGCACGTAACTGCCCTCCACGTGCTGAGAAGACCCGGGTCTGACTTAAACACAGACAGACAGAGGGACGCCTGTTCTCCTCCAGGGGGCTATTGTACAATAGTCACAGCATGTGAAATCAATCTTTAGAAATCAGCGATTTCAGATATGCCAAATTACGCTCAGGTCAGTGAGGTAGACCAAAGAACTTAAAAACGAGAAAACACGTAAGTATGGGAAACATTAGTTCATTGGAAAAGGATTTTATTTCACCATAAAAATGCAAACTGGAATAAACACCATCTCTCCTAAGGCGGACGATACAGCTATTTTTTAAGTATTTCTGAGCTTCACTCAGAGAAGCCAACGATTATAAAATTTAACATGTTTGCAGCATTAAATCTGAAACGTTCCAAGTAAAAATAATTTAGCAAAACGGTTTCTTAAAAAAACCACACAGGCTAACCTTGACTAGGAACCAAAACTAATTTTAATCAACTTTTTTTTTTTTTTTACGCTGAATTACTTGAATTTGTAGAAAAGTGAGTGTCTGGGACCCTCTGTACCACTTCTGCACCTGCCCACACCTACAAAGACGGCACGTCTGAGTTTCCACATTGCAGAACCTACAGCTTCCCCAACGATGACTTAAATGCACCAGAGCCATTTTCCTTCAGCATCCCACCCAAACTTTGTTCCCAATCCGTTAAACTTACAAAAGAGGGAAAAAAACAAAAAATAGAAAAACACCCGCAGGGCGAAGCTTCCTCTTTTCCATGCCCCGTGGGGCTGTGGCCGCGACACCGGACAGTCCGTCCCCGTGACGCGACAGGCGGCTCCCGTGAAGTGAGTACGATAGGCGTCTCCAAGCAGATGCAGGGATTCGGCGCTGCCAGCCTGTGTGCCCGGGGTGGGGCGGTCTGCAATTCTCACGGCTGGTGGCCTACGTGCTCCTCCTGATTCAGAGAGGACTACTGACATTAAAGCTATTGGATCAACAGTTTTAAGGGAAACGAAAGCTCGTAACCAGGGACAATGCCTCTGAACTAGACCCACGGCCACGAAGAAAAGGAGGCTGGAGACAGTGCCTTCCTCACCAGGGGACTCCCTGGGTGTGCTGGGGCGTGGGGGGCGTGGGGGCAGCGAGCAGCAGCAGGACGTGCGCCCCCCCGTCCTGGTCCTCCGGGATGGCTGCATGGGCCCTCCGTGCATTACCTGTTCCAGGTGCTGCGGTGCCGGCTGGGGGAGCCCGAGCGCGACCTCTCGCTGCGTCGGTGGCGGCTGCGCTTCCGGCCCGAGCTGCCCCTGCGGTCCCGGTCCCGGCTCCTCTCCCGCCGGCCGTGCCGGTCTCTGCTGTGGGACCTCCGCGACCGGCCGTGCTCGTGCTCGTGCTCGCGCTCGCGCTCGGGGCTGGCGCTGCGCCGGCGGGGGCTGCCGTCCTGGTGCGAGCGCTTCCTGTGCGGCCGCCCCTCCTTGTGCGGCCTCGCGTCCTCCCGGCTGCCCGCCCGCCGCGGCCGGCTGCGCTCCCGCTTGGGCCTGTCGTCGCTGCCCCGGTCCCCGCTGGCCCGGCCGCGGCCCCCGCTGGGCTCACGGTTGCACTTGTCTTGCTCGGAGCGAGCGTCCTTCCTGGGCGCGCTCTGCTCGCAGGTGGCGGGCGCGGCCTTGGGCTGCTGGTTGTTGTCGGGGATGCAGGCGAGGACGCCGGGGCACCTCTTCTCGGACGGGACGTCGTTGGGGGCGACCCGGCGAGGATCCTGCCCCTCCTTGCTCGGGGCCTCGTCCGCAGCTGCGCTGCCGCCGTTCACGTTCTGGGCGGGGCCGGCAGCCGGTGGCCGGGGCGGGGCCTCGCAGGGGGCGCCGGGTGTGGGCGGGGCGGCGCCCGCGCAGCCGGCCGACACGGTGTGCAGGATGTCCAGCACCGGCTGCAGCAGGTGCGCGTGCGTGGCGCCCAGGCCCGCGGGTGCGCGGGCGCCGTCCGCCTTCTTGCTGAGCAGGATACTGAGCAGGCGCTCCCGCAGCTCGCGCTCCCGGCGCTGCAGGCCCAGCGCGCGCTCCTTCTCCTCCTCCACTCGCCGCAGCTCCGCCTCCTGCAGCCGCCGGCGCTCCTCCTGTTGCTGCAGCCGCAGCGTCTCCTCCCGCTGCTCCTGCTGCCGCAGCTTCACAGCCTGCGGGACAGAGGGGGCCGCGCCTGAGCTGGGCTCTGAACCCGCATGGACGCTCCGCGGCGCGCGGCTCTGCAGACGCCGGCCAGGGGGACCCTGCGGGCGGGCGGGCGGGCGGCTAGAGCCCGGCCCGCCCCACCTGCCCGCGCCCAGGCGTCCTGCCCAGCCGGCGGAGGAAAGCCCTGGCAAAGCTCCTCGCCGCAGCCCCGGGGCGGGCCTTCTGCGCCTGCTGTCGGTGCGAAGGTCGCCGGCCACGGGGAGCTGAGATTACGGCGCGGAGGCGCGGGGCCGGGCCTGCTCAGGGTCTTCAATATTCACCATGAAACAAGAACACGCTGCCACAGGTCTCAGCGCGCCCGCCACGCTCCTTCCCGCGGACTGATCACAACTGTAACCAGACAACAGGTTAGGGTCGCCCCGCGCCTGACTCCGCGGCCCGCCTGAGCACCAGGCGCGCCCAGCAGGGTCCGTCCACGCCCCCGGCCCGGCTCGCGGCAGTTACCGGCCTGGCGTCCAGGAGGAGCAGGTGGGGGAACCAGGAAGGCCGTCCGCACAGCGCAGCTGAGACCTGTCAGCTCTGCAGCTGCGGACTGAGGGGGCGCGGCCCGGCTCCGGGCGCCTGGCTTCCCGGGGCCACGGCGAGGACCGCGCATCTTCCGGCCTCCGCCCCGACCCCCGGCCGGCCCCGGCCCAGGGCGGCTGACCTGACGGGGCCTGAGCAGCACGGCCCCAGTGAGTCCTGGGGGTGGGCGGGCGGCCCTCGGCGGGCTCTGCCGACCCCCCCTCCCCGCCGCGTCAGGCCGGCCCTTGCAAGGCCTGGACGCGGGGAGGCCGACCCACAGCTCCGCGGGCTCCCTCAGCGCAGGGCCCGGATCTGGAGCGATGACCCGGGGACGCCACAAGTGTCGTCCAGCGCAACGAGCCCCACCCCCGGGCCGGGGCACCGCGTCCCGCAGGCGCGGCAGGTGGTACCTTGGCGCGGCTCAGCAGCTCGGCGATGAGCCGGATGGACTGCAGGTTGCGCTGCGCCAGCAGCAGCTTGCGCTCCTCCAGCCGGATCTTCTCCTGCAGCTTCCGCTGCTCCTCTGCCTGCAGCCTCTCCAGCTTCCGCTGGCCGCGCCGCAGCTCCCGCTCCCGCTGCCTCTGCTCCCGCCTGCGCAGCTTCTCCTCCCGCCTCCTCTCGCGCTCCTGCTCCTCCAGCTCCTTCTGCTTCCTGCGCGAGCGAGACACACGGGCTCCGTGAGGCCGCGGGCTGCATGTGCGAGGGTGCGCCGGCCACAGGGCGCCGGGGTGGCAGCCGCGGGGCTCGGCATCGCAGCGCTTCATCCCCGGAGAAACCTCAGTCGCATCCGGGGACCCCGAGGAGCGCGGGGCTCAGGGGCTGAGAGTTTCCGGCGTCATCCGCGGGAGAGTCTCGCTGAGCGCGACCCCAGCCCGGAATCGTGAAGAAAGGGACGGATGGCCAGGGAGGACGCGGTGGCCGCTGAGTTTTGAACAAAAGGCACCCGGCTGGCGGAGGGCCAACGACGGACGGGTGGGGAAAGGGCTGCGGCAGCGGCGCGGGGCGCGGGGAGACGAGGCCCCTCCGCTGGCCGCACACACCCCGAGCGCAGAGCCAGCGTGCTGGACCGGTCCCAGCCCCAGTGGCAGCGGAGACACCTGGAACGGGCTTTCACACCCCGGGCACCCGCGGGCCCTGAGCGGAAGGAAATCGGCAACGTACACGGCCGCAGGAACGTTCCGGAAGCAGCGAGTTAAGGGCAAGACCAAACACGAGAGACTGTACCGCATGGCCTTTCATAGGAAGTGGTAGAAACGACAAAGGCACGGGGACGCAAACCCGACCCGCTCTGCCCTGGGGTGTCCCCCGATCAAGGGGTCCCGAGAGCACGCACTGCCTGGGGAAACCCTGCGAGATCACTGCGTACACACTCCCTGGAGACAGCGACTGTTCCATAAACACCCCCGCACCACACCCGCCAGCCTAGACCCTAACAACACCCTTCCTCGTTCGGAAATGAGGATGCCACCGAGAGCAGGACGGCTCCAGACCCCCAGGGAAGGTGAAGACCAATGGATGTGTCCACCTGGCACCCCCGCATCTCCCTCGAGCTTTTAAGTTCGCTGAGTTGCCCGTGTTGCCGGCACAGCACGGAGGCGAGGTCGCTCTGGGCAGGACCAGACACAGAAGAGACCCCTGAGGCCAGGAGGCAGCCCGTCTGCAGAAGAGCCGACATCACTCCCCGGGCGCCAGGCCCGGACGAGGAGGCGGGAGGGCCCAAGCTCACCCGGACACGGCGGAGGGGGGCGGGCTGGGCCCCGACGCCGGGCTAACGCGGGGAAGCAGGACAGCCCGAGGGTGCCGGTGGCCAGGAGGCCACACACACCTGAAGGCCTCCCGCAGCAGGTGTGCGTCAAGAGCTGCGGGTCGTAGCGGCCTCACGGGCCTCAAGTGACCACAGCTCTCAACCGTGGAGCTCATGGCCCACGACGTGCCACGACCAGGAACGCGACCGCTACTGGCCGGCTGCACTCTGTTCCTATGAACACCAAAGGACCCAGAGACGCCCGCCCGGGATCGGGCATAGACGCCGAGGTGCCCGGCCCGGCCCGCAGGCTCCGCCCCACAGCCCTGCCCACCAGAGCGCACCCTGGGCGCCTCCCGGGCCCACCGCTCGTCCCAGGCCAGCCCTGCCACCCTCCGCGGCCACAGCCGAGGCGCCGCCCTGGGGCTGAGAAGCCGGGTCCTCACCAGGACGTAACCTGCTCTCTGTCCTCCAAGACCACTGTCAGTCCCGTTTCCCCACCCGCTTTTCCTGCCATGAAGGTCAAGCAAATTGCCTTTAACGAGACCTCAGAGCTGCTTTCAAGAAGGAAGGCCGTGGGGTAACTTCTACGCCCCCCAGCTCGGGGGTTTGTGGTCACGGTCCACTTGGAAGAGAGAGGACAAAGCCCGTTTGGGACAAGGGCGGGTGGGTGGTCCGCACGCCACTCGTGCTTCCCGGTTCTGCCTGAGGGGGCCATGCTGACGCTGCGGCCCGCTTCACTGCACGATCCAAACCGTCCCCGCCAAGGGCCGCCTCCTGAGGGCAGCCACGCAGCGAGCAAAGCCTACACTTCCCCGGACGCCCGTTCCTCTCTCTGCACCGACGGCCTCACTCCGGGGCTCCTGGCCCCCGACCAACGGCCACACCCTCGTCCGCAGCCCAGCCATCCCCGCCTCCCCGCGGGAGCCACGTGGGGCTGAGCAGAGAACAGCGGCGGCGTCTGGACCCACTAGCCTGGAACTGGGTTCCGGTGCAGACAAAGGAACTGCTACCCGCCGAGACATCTCCGCATCTGTGTTAGTGCTCTCGGTGAAGGGAAAACAAAACAGGAACCCAGGGAAGTCAATTCAGCCAACAGGTCCACAGACTAGTGAGCAATGAACTGCCCAGATCACGAATGCCTAAGACTGAACACCACTGCAGAACACACGACACCTTCTCTCTCTCTCTCTCTCTCTCTCTCTCTCTCTCTCTCTCTCTCTCTCTCTCTCTCTCTCTCTCTCTCACACACACACACACACACACACACACACACACACACACACACACACACACACACACACACACACACACACACACACACACACACACACAAAACACGAAGCGCACAGCAGCCGTGATGGACCAAGAAGAACCTCTCCTTGTTTTCCAAAATCCAGGTAGTATCGTTGGTCAGGTTGCTTTTATAACTCACAAAGCAAAAGATAAAAGGGGGAAAGGTCGTCCCCCGAGTTTGCCTTTAGACACGTGAGCCTCAGTTACTTTACAGACCTCCTAAATGAGGCGTTTCTGTTAAAACCCGCCCACGTCATCAGTTCTCTACTTCACTTAAAAGCAGCTTCAGCCTGAACGCAAAACCTGCAAAACAGCCAAGACTCCGTGCCTGTGTCAGCAGGAGACGCGCATGGCACCGAGGGAGGCTCGGAGGGGAAGGCGGGTCCGGGGCACCGGGCAGGGGCCACGCGGGAGGGGCGTGGGCGCCGCCGCCGCCTGCACATGAGCACACGGGGGCGCGCACGGGGCCCAGGCGGAAGCCCCGAGGCCCGGCCCGGGCCGCACGCACCTCTCCTCGGCTCTCTGCCTCTCCTCCGCCTCCTTCTCCCGGCGCTTCTGCTCCTCCCGCTGCTGCTCCAGCTCCTGAAGTTTCTGCCGCTCGAGCTGCCGTTTCTTGATGGAGGCGTCGCTCAAGTGTTTGGTCGAATCGAAAGAAACCTTCAGAGGGAGAACGGGCAGGTTGGGGCGGGGCGGGCGACCGGAGAGCCTCCCAGACGGCGACAGCCCCGCCCGCGCGAGGCCGGCTCCCCCAGACTCAGCGCAGGGAAGGGGCTCCCGGGACGCCCTCCCCTGAGTGGCCGCGGGCCCCGAGCCTCACGGTCAGCGCTCAGGACGCGACTCCTCCCGAGAGGGGAAGGGGACCACGAACCACAGGGACACCGCCGCACCCGTGTAGCCCCGCTTCCGCCGGGAGCACGAGCGTACCCGGAGGCCCGACGCCCTGCCCTGGTACCGGCAGGAAACGCGCCCCGCGCCCCTCTCCCCTCCTGCCACAGGGCCCCGAGGCCGGCTGCCGCGCCTCCCCCGCCCAGGGGGAACGGGGCACAGTGCGCGGCCGTAAAAGAACCGTCGCCTCGTTTCAAGGGACGTTTGGGGGCCGGCGGTGTGCCGGCCGGGCCCGGTTGGAGCCCCTTCCAGAGCGTGCCCGACCGTCACCCTCGCAGCCACGGGAAGGCGTGCAGCTCCCTCGCGCCCCCTGAAGACGCAGGTTCTGGGAGAGAAGCACGGGGGCCGCCCGCTCCCCGCCCGCCCGCGGCTGCCGTCCCGCAGGACCTCCTCCACGGGGCCCCTCCCGCACCTTGATGTTGCAGGCCACGGCCTTGCCGTCCTCGCCCTTGTACATGAGCTTCATGCCGCGCAGCGCGCTCATGGCCTGAATGAAGCCCGCGTACTCGCGGTACTGCACGTAGGCCTCGAAGTTCAGGTGGCCCCCAAAGCTGAAGGTGTGGAAGTTGCGGCCCGTCATCTCCTCGCGGTAGGGGTCCAGCATGGGGATGTCCACGTTGCGGATCTCCCCGAAGCGCTCAAACACCCGGACCAGCACCTCCTCGCTGGGCTTCTCGGAGCCCGACTCCTTCAGGGCGAACCACTTGCAGGGCAGCCCCTCCAGGTGGATGGTGTCGGGCCGCTCGCCCGGCAGCGTCTCGTTCATGTCCTTGGCGTCCCGGAAGAAGGAGTCCCAGTCGTGGCGGGTGGGGAAGTCGATCTTGAACTCGGCGGCGCGCACCTTGAGGATGTCGGAGAAGCCGCTGAGCTTGATGGTCTTGCCGTCCAGGCAAGCCAGGAAGGACCTGACCAGGCTCTTGTTCTCCACCTCGCCCTCGAAGCGGATGAAGTCCATGGTGCTCTTGGAGATGCGCAGCGTGGAGAACTGGTGGTTGTGCACCATGCCCTTCAGGCGCTCCATCACCTCCCAGTTGGAGATGGACTTCCCCGGCTGCTTCAGCTGCGGGAGCGCCACGCTGATGGTCATCTTCGTGATGGGCTTCAGGTACAGGCCGTAGGGAGGGCACAGCTCCACCGCCTCGGACGTGTCATGCACGATGGTAGCCGCAGCCATAGCCGGGACCTCGGGCCTGAAAAACACGCGCGCGCGAGGGGTCAGGGCCGGGTACCGGGGCAAGGTGTCCCAGGCTGGCCGGTACCGCGGGCCCAGGGCAGGGAGGCAAGTCTGCTCTCTGTACGTCGGGCACACGGGCCTCTACGTAGGGAAAGGCCCTCAGCCCCTGAGACGTTGGTGCTTTTAATGAGATTACACTAAAGGGAGAAAATGGGCCGACAAAACGTTCAGGCACAGTTGGCAGCCCGACTCCTTCAGCAGCGCTGACCTGCCCCCAGTACCCAGAGGCAGCTCTCCCGGGGCCAGGGCAGCAGGAGCCCAGCTCGGCGGGGTCGGTCGCTGCCCCCAGCGTACGCGGGCCAGGCCGGCTCCACCCGCCACCTCCACCAGAGGGTGCAGACACCTCACGGGGGAGGGAAGGGACGGCCCAGGACAGGCATCTGGGAGGGCCTGTGGAGGAGGTGGCCCTGTGTTTCCATGAAAGAAACAGGAAGGAAGTTTCAAGCTGAAAAAAACAGCCAAGGGCCATCGACTTCAATTTCCCCACTGGGGGCAGAGGCACCCTCTCTGTGCCCAGATAAAGCATAAAAGTGACAGGGCCTTTCGGAAACCGGGGGGGAGGGGGGAGCCCCTCCTCCCCCAGCTCTTCCCTCCTGGTGGGACAAGTGCCTGCTTCCAGAAAGCCAGGCCGAAGCAGCGCTGAGCCTGACCCACGAACACCAAGCCCTACAGGTGGCAGCCTCAGCCGGTCTGCCCGCCCACCCGCTAGCTCTCGGAGCTCCCTCCCCAGATCCAGAAGGAACCCCAGGGGTTCGGGCGTCCCAGCTGGAGCAAAGAGCCACGTGGCAGGGTCAGGGGAACCGCAGAGGGGCTCTGGCCTGGGCTGAGACCTGTGACTCCCCGCTCCACAGGACCCCAAAGGCCGCAGGGAGGGCCCGAACCAGAGCCCCGGACACCCGTCCCCATCCCTCGCCTGCCTGGCGGGAGCCCTGGTACTCCCAGCTTCCCAGGTCGCCTGGCTTCTCCTGCATCCTGGGCGCGACCCCCAGCCCCTGCGCTGCCCTGATACCCGCAGCTGCCCCTACGCGGTGCCCAGTACCTCCAGCCCCTGCAACTGTCCCACCCCCCGATCCCCAGTTCCCGCCTTCCCTGTCCCGGGCTGCTGCCTGTTGTCCCGGTAACGCCCGCCAACCCCATTAACCTCGGAACCCCCAGCCCCCGGCCCCGCCTCCTTCCGTCTCTGGCACCGGCCCTGCCCTCCCCCCCGCGCCCCCCTCCCGATACCAGTGGCCTCCTAGGAACCCCCGTCTCCCCGGACGCCTTTGGCTCCTCTCCCAGCCCCCGGTGTCCTCGACCCCAAGATCCCCGCAGACCTCGGCCCCTGCTACCTCGTCACCCCAGGTCCCCCACCCCGGCTCCTCACAGACCTCGGCCCTCGATTCCCCGACTCCACGTCCCCAGGCCTACGACCCCAGGCCGCCCGCAGACTCCCAACCTCTGGGTCCCCCACCTCTGGGCCCCCGTTCCCGAGAGCCCCGCAGACCCCGGCCCTCTGATACCACGGCCACAGGGTCCCCGCCCCCAGACCCCCGCCCGGCTCGCGGGCGGAGGCGGCTGCGGACGGCGCTCACCGGTGCGGGGTTCCGCCTGCGTCCCAGGCCGCCGCCGCCCTGGCCCCAGCTCTCCGCGGGCCCCCGACGACCCTGGCAGGCGCGGCCTCCCCGCCCGGCGTCGCGACCGTCCACCGGAGGCACCCCCAACACGACCCGCCGCCGCCACCGCCGCCGTCCGCCCCTGTGACGCATCTCCGCTTCCGGCGCCGGCGCCCGCGGAAGCGGCCGCGCGGCGGCTCCCTGTTTCTCCTCCAGGCCCTGGTCCCGCCCCCAGAGGCGGGACTTCCGGAGACGACGGGGTGGTGCCGGCCGGGGCCTCCCCTCCCCCACCGGGCTTTGCACTGCTCATGCGCGAGCCCACCCCGCCCCCAGGCCGCTACTTGTGTTCAGGTCCAGGCGGAGGCGACACCTGGGGCAGGAGTGTGAGGCCACCTGCCTTAGGACCGGGACCAGGTGTTTGGGTCTAGATTACTATTATAATTATGCATCGCACATAATATGTAATATAATTTCATTATAAACTATTACCTAATTACATATTGATTAATTATTTATTATAGGAATTGATTCGTTGCATAGCGTTATTATAAGGTAATTACATCTACATATGTAATACAATGTTAGTGTAAACATAGAGTATTTTTTACATTTTGAATGTTTTACATTTTAACATTTATTTTTCTATAATATTTATTTTTAATAATATCTGAAAATGACACAAATTACATATCGATTATTTTTACTTACTTGACATATACTTTATGTATTTTATCATTTTAAGGTGAAGCCTAATAACATCTAAAATTTAAATGTAAATAAGTAATAATATGCTTTAGGCGTTATATGTAACATATTTCATATGTAACGAACTTTTGCATAACTTTACATGTTACATATATTTTATGCATAATAATATACATATAATTTTATGATATAAATCAACAAATGACAATTTATTAAGCTCCCACTTTATGCCAGGCGCTGCACAAGGCATGTGATTCTGATGCCCCAAATATGTCACAAGCCCCACATTGAAAATCCAGGGTTGGGGGCTACCCTGTTGGTGCAGTGGTTAAGAATCCGCCTGCCAATGCAAGGGAAACGGGTTCGAGCCCTGGCCTGGGAAGATCCCACATGCAGCGGAGCAACTAAGCCCGTGCGCCACAGCTACCGAGCCTGTGCTCTAGAGCCCGTGAGCCACAACTACTGAGCCTGCGCTCTACAGCCCATGAGCCATAATTACTGAGCCCGCGTGCCACAACTACTGAAGTCTGCGCTAGAGCCAGTGCGCAGCAATGAAGACCCAACACAGCCAAAAATAAAAATAAATAAGTAAATTTATTAAAAAATAAACAACCCAGAGTCGGAGAACAAGAGCACAGACCCTCTGTTTTTCAACACGGAAAGTGCCAAAGCATATGCTTCAGAAGGGGCGAGGGTGGGTAACTCCACCCTATGTCAGGTGGAGTTTTGAAAAGAGGCTCCTGGGTATTTGCTGGGTGTCTGCTATGGGTGAGATATGTAGTCGAATTAAATGCTACCCATATAGTCAAATATAATCATGACATCCATCTGACAAGGAGGAAACAGAGGCTCCAGGGTCCCCCAGGTAGGGGGGTCCCTCTTTGAACACAGGCAGGCTTCTCAGTGGGGTATGTATCTTTTCTGTTTTCTTTTGTCTTCTTCTTCTGGAGAACGTAAAGGTGTTTGGTGTTCCCTTGAAAGCCGTTCTCCCAAAGGCTGCTTGCATGTGGATGGCTTGCTTATTTCCCTGGAGAACTGTTAAATTTCGAAACTGCTTTTCCGCTGTGTTCTACCAAGCAATTTGCAAAGTGAATTAAGAAATGAGGTATTCACTTCTTTGGAAGCGGCAAGACTAAGAGATGATTGTAATAATTTGGGAAATGTTCAAGGAAAATCCTTTTACAATTTTGAGCAAAATGTTCCACCAGGGGATGTACCCCAGAAACAGAAAAACAAAGTTCCCAATTACCTGTAGCCCTAATCCTTTGTCCTGGCGTGATGTATGCATGGGTATACAAATCACTCTCGTTGAGCGTGACGGGGACTGAGAATAGGATGAGATATCGCTCCCAGGATTATATGGCAATGGTGAAGGAATTTTGTGGTTGTAATTAAAGTCTATAATCAACCGATTCAAGCTTATGGAAGGAGAGATTATTGTGGATGGGCCTGACCTAATCAGGTGTCGGAGTCAGGGCTAAGACGTCGGAGAGCTTTCAAACAGCAGAGGAACTGCCTGGTTGCCTCAAGGAAGCAAACTGCCTGGTTGCCTCTAGGAAGCAAACTGCCTGGTGGAAAAAGACCACTTGGCAGGGATTGGCAGGTGGCTTCTGGGAGATGATGGTCTTAATGCTCCAACACAAGAAACTGAAATTCTTCCAAAAAGCACTGAGCTTTGAAGAGAGCCCCAAGCCCCCAGTGAGACCCCTAGCCCTGGCTGACAGCTTGATTTCAGCCCGGTGAACCCTTGAGCAGAGGACGCCATTAGCCCGTGTCTGGACTCCTGACTTAGGGAAACTGGGAGATGATACACATGTGTTGTTTACAGCCTCTACGTTTGGAGCCCTGTGTTACCCAGCCATATATGACTACTACATCTGGAATAAACATATGGATCCTCAACCCTCCTTAATCACAGAAAAACATGCCATGCAGAAAATGACCTCCTCTCGTGCTTAAATAAGCAGTGATTTTCTTATCATCACTCGATTCAGTTTTTAGGACTGCTGTAACACATTACTCCAGACAGCACAGAAATGTACCCCCTTCAGACCAGAAGCCTGAAATCAAGGTGTGGGCTGGGTGGGTTCCTTCTGAGGGATCCAAGGAAGGATCTGTCCCAGGTCTGTCTCCTGGCTTTGGGTGGTTTTCTGGCAATCTCCAGTGTCCCTTGGCTTGTGGCAGCCTCACTGCCATCTCTGCCTCTATCCTCAAAGGATCGTCCTCCCTCTGTGTGTGTGTCTCCATCTCTTTTTCTCATAAGGGCCCCGTATACATAAGATTAGACCCACCCTCCTCCACTGTGCCCTCATCTTTATGTAACTAATTACAGCTGATACAGAGGTACTCAGGTTCATGCTGGATGTAGGCATTCAATGAGGCACTGCGAGAATTGAGAACAGTAAGCTGGACACCTGTTTCTGAACCCAGAGCTACTCCAATTCTGGCTTCCATCTAGGTTCAGATACTTCCCTCCAGGTTAGACACCTTCCCCCCTCTGTATTAACATTCCTTTCACTTTGAGCCATATCGAGGGACTCTGTTAATCCATTCCTATGAGAAAAGTGCCTGGTGTTAGTATGGGCATCTATAAATGTATGTCTATATGTATGCATGTATCTATCTATCTGGTCATCTATCCATCTCCCTACGTACCCATCCATCCATCCACCCACCTATCCATCCATTCATCTACCCATCTATCCATCCATCCATTGACACACCCAGCCACTCATCCAACAACCCATCCATCCATCCACCTATCCATCTGTGTGTCCATTCACCCTCCACCCATCCACCCATTCGTCTGTCCATCACCCATTCATCCATGTACCCACCCACCCATCCATCCATTCATCTACGCACTATCTATCCATCCATTGACCTATCTGTCCTTTCATCCAACAATCCATCCATCCATCCATCCATCCATCCATCCATCCATCCATCCAACCATTTGTCTGGCTATCCATCCATTCATCCACCTGTGTGTCCAATCCATCCATCCATTCATCCACCCACTCACCCACCTGTCCATCTGCCCATCGATCCACCTATCCATCCAGCCATCCCTCTCTCCATCCACCTCACAGATCCATGCCTCTCAAGACTTTATTCAAAACAACCACTTTCCACCAGGTGGCGCACCCACCTCCTTAAAGAACACTGGCAAGCGCTCCGCCATATTAATCCTCTGGTCTGGATGTGAAGCCAAGGTCTGAACGGTCATCCATCCTCAGCAAAATATCAGTCCAGTCATTTCCCATGAACATTCCCCTATTTATGGAAGCCACCTTCTGCCACTCAGTCTCCTATTAGATCATTTCTTATTTATTCCAGAACTTACTACGCAATTTATCATGCCCTAAGCAGCACAATAAAAAGAAAAAGGCACACCACAATTGAAGACACTGCAGAAATGCACCCTCGCCTCTGCTGGTGTTGGTGGTACAAATTAGCCTGATGTTCAAAAGTAAATTCAACAAAATCTATCAATTACCATTTTTAAAGTGTCTACATTCTCTTTGAGTCTTCAGTCCAAGTGTTGGTAATTCATCCTATAGAATTATTCCCCAGAGATATACAAAAGTATATGTGTAAGTTCTGCATACGTGTGTGTGTGGCCACACACACAGAGATATACAGTATGCATATATAATGTACATATGTGTGTATATACATATATGTGTGTGTGTGTGTGTGTGTATGTGTATAGTCCCTGTAGGTATAAAAGGCATATGTGCAATTAATGCTTCTGGCTGCATTAGGAGACCTGAAATTGGAAACAGCCCTAATGCACACACACAGGATGCTGAGTAAGCCATTACAGCAACCTCTATGCTGAGTCAGGCACAGATATACTCACCCACTCACTCGCTGAGTGTTACATGAAGACCTCATGCTGCAGACGTGTTACACGACCCCGCTGTTGTGATGATACGGTGGTAGGATAAGAATGACTCTGAGGTTCCAGGCTCTGGCCACCCGGTGAGGTCAATGACATGCACTGAGGGCAAACCAACAGAAGAAGGTGCAGTTTGGAAGAGGAAGGAGGCAGGTGGGTCCAGGCGGGTTGACTTAGCTTGGAGGTGCCTGCAGCCTTAAGGGAGCTGTCCTGTAAACTCAGGAGCCCAGGGTGAGTCTACAGCAGGAAAAACCATGATATTGGAGGTGCGTCCCCAGTACAGGAGAAGATACTGGGCACAATCCAACCATCCATCCCCCAATTCATCCATCCATTTCATCCGTCCATCATCCATCCATCCATCCATCCATGCATCCATCCATCCATCCATCCATCCAGCCATCCATCATCCATCCAGCCATCCATCCATGCATCCATCCATCATCCATCCATCCACCCATCCATGCATGCACGCATCAATGTGTGACAATATGCACAGAATAATGTCCACTAGGGAAACTCACCTGAGCCTCAGCATCCAGTATTTATTGGTACTCAATCACGTGGCTGTCCTTTAGTCTCCAGCTGTTTCCAGAGGTTCAGGATACTAATATTTGTAGTCTCCATCTTCTCCTGGAGTTTGGAACTGATATGGCATGTCCCAAAGTCCCCATCATAAATTGCATCGTTAAAGGGTCCAGCAGCCAAAGTCCCCAAGCAAACAAAGACACGCCTATGAAGCAGGACACTGCAGGGGCCTGGAGGTCACCTCTCAGGAGTAGAGGGCAAAGACAGGCCTGCCTTTGGGCCAGGTTAAGTCTTCACTACGCACAAACAAAGCACAGAAGTGCTACAACTTATGGCAGTGGTTTGAAGGAAGATGAGAAAGGGTGACATAAAGCCTGGGAAGGGCGAGGGTGGGGTCCCCTCATGAGAACAGGGCGAGAGCTTTAAGGGCAGTACTGCAGGGCTTGTGGAAGGTAGTTGAAGGGAACCTGGCCTCCTGGTGCAAAGAGACATCCTCTGCACAAGCCCAGACAGGAGTGACGAAATGTCCTTATGGGAGTTTCCCTGGGGGAGATCAAAGAGCCCTCCGGTAGGGTCCCCAGGACAACGAGATCCTGGCGGGTCCAGGAGAGGCTGAACCATACACCAGCCGTCAGCATCCAAGTGGAGGCTGCGGTTACATCTTGCTGCGTTAAGATCGATCTCATCTCCCACTTCCCCTCGCCTATGTGGTCCATCACACGATCGCAGAGAGACACACAGTGTTTCCTGGAGCAGAAGGTCGGTTTAGCAAGGGCCCTCCCTCCTCACTCTGTGCAAAATGGACTGTATTTTCAGGGTGGTTGTTCCCACTTTGTAGACATGAGTAAAGTGTCTTCATGCTTTGGTGCCTTCCCCATTATTTCTCAAGAGCGTTCCTTAGATCTCTACATTATTTCCCCCCCAGATCTGCATAATTAGAGCTGGACTTTATTTTATTTTATTTTAGTAAACGGTACCAGCCTCACCTCTCCAAGTCTTTGGAAGGAAAGGTATTATGTGTGTGGTTCTCTTGGAGACTTTCTCCCACCATCCCTTTCTCTTCCCCCGACTGCACTACAACACGTTAATCATCTCTGAGCTTGGGTTTGCAGATACAGAGACCTAAGGGGTGGTCGACAGGAGACAGACACCACCCCAGTCACTGGGAGTGGTCTGGAGGTGAGGTCCCCAGGACAGAGGATCCATGTCTAGCTCTGTTAATGATGAGATCACAAGAATCAAATACACTCCATGAGAAAGGACCCAGGGTACCACAGTAGGTTATCTAAGGTTGCTAAGGAACAGGGGGGCGGGGAGATTTCATTGACAACATGGCCTGATGAGAAAATGCTGTTTCCTGTGTTGCAGATTCCGGGAATTCATTAGATGTTGATGTGCAAGTGATATTTTAAGGAGATATGCTATGGGGGGTGGGGTCTTATATGCTATGGGGAGGGGGGTCTTATTTCCTGTGTAAGGAGGAGAAAATCAGATGTTGTGAAGATCAGAGCAAAGGGCAGTCTCAGAACAGGAGATAAAGATACAAAACTGAGATAAAGGAGAGTCCCTCCCTTCACAGAAATGACGTCCTCAGGTCTGCCACCAATGTGCAGGCCTTCCCTTTTCTCTTTAGGGTAACTGGGATGTAATTCAGAACAGAGTGGAAGGTGTTTGGCCGGGATGAGCATGGTCTCCAGAGCCAAATGTGTAGGGATGGCCAACTGGAAGTTTCCAGTGGCAGGTGACAGCTGGGGGCGGGGGAGGCCCAGGACCGTGGTCCGCATCACGAGGCCCCCAACAGGTGAGGGCTGCCAGACAGACTCACAGACAGGGCCCAGTCCTGAGAGGTCGGCGAGAGAAGGACTCATCCTCGGGGACTGGGCTCTCGCCTCCTGTAGCTGGACCCTGAGGGCGACGGGGGGAATGGGTAAGCGTTGTGTGGACTGAAAAAAATGCACAACCTAAAAGTTGAGAATTATGTTTTATTTGGTGGACTTGCTGAGGTCTTAAGTCCGGGAGGCAGCCTCTCAGAAAGCTCTGAAGCACTGCTTCCAAGAGGTCAGGGAGGAGCCAGGGTATCTAGGGGTTTTTGCAACAAAGACCAGGTGGTCAGAACATTAAAAGATCACAGTTAATTAAAGAAAACCAAACATTTCAAGTGCATGAATTTAGCGCGTTTCTATGTATGGGAAGATGCAAGAGTCTGGGTTCATTGAAATCATTCCTTTGATGTGCACCTCAGCTATCTGGGGCCAGCATCCTATTTTTCTCCATCCTGAGTCCCCCCAGGGTACACCGTTGGGAGTGGCTGTAGTGGCCTGATGGCCGCCACATCTTTATTTACTGATATGGCAGGCAATATTTTTCATTCACAGTTGCAAGGATCAAGAATCCCAGCGACCGGGGCTTCCCTGGTGGCGCAGTGGGTGAGAGTCCACCTGCCGATGCAGGGGACACGGGTTCGTGCCCCGGTCCGGGAGGATCCCACATGCCGTGGAGTGGCTGGGCCCGTGAGCCATGGCCGCTGAGCCTGCGTGTCCGGAGCCTGTGCTCCGCAACGGGAGAGGCCATGACAGTGAGAGGCCCGTGTACCGCCAAAAAAAAAAAAGAAAAAAAAAAAAAGAATCCCAGCGACCAGTGAACTGAACTAGGGTCCAGTGTTAGAGCACTGGCCACCGTTGTCTTCTCCATCCATCCATCCACCCACCCACCCATCCTTCCTACATTTCTACTGTCCCAACTTTGATGGATGGGGATTACCATGGGTTTCAGAGCTATCCCTCTAAGCCCAAAACAGAGAAAGGGCCCTGCTTAGGGATGGGAGCTGGGGAATTTTTAGGGACCAGATAGCGTTTGTGCTTTGCTTTGCATCTCTGCTTTTCTCTTGGGTCCTCCCGTGACCTGCTCCCTGAAGACAGGTTTTCTCCACATGGAGCAAAGAGGCAATCCATCCACCTCTCAGCATACAAGGTTATCTATTTGTGACGGTTACTGTTATGTGTCCACGTGGCTGAGCCACAGTGCCCAGATATGTGGCCAAATATTATCCTGGATGTTTCTCTGAAGCTATTTTGTGAGTCAGATGAACACTTACATCAGTGGACTTTGGGTAAAGCAGACTGCCCTTCCCAATGTGGGTGGGCCTCATCTAATCAGCTGAAGGCCTCAAGCGAATGAAAACCCGTCTTCCCTGAGCCAAAAAGGAATTCTGCCAGCAGGTGGTCTCTGGGCTTCAGCTGCAACCTCAGCTCTTCCCTGGGGTCTTCAGCCTGAATATCTGAGACTTGCACCCCAACAATGGTGTGATCCAATTCCTTAAAATGAATCTCTCTCCATATCTATACATCTGATTGGCCCAGTTCAAATCACGTGTCTCACTTCAGCATCTCCCCTGCTGCCATCGGTAGGTCTAGCCAGAGGTCAAACCTCAGACTGGGGCAGGATCCTGGAAAGGCACTGTCGGGAGATGACAGGACAGCCCTAACTATTCCTGCTCTTGGAGTTGGGGGCCAATCCTTGGTTTCACCCCAGTGAGCAGGGCAGCATCCTCAGAAAGTTTCACAGGCACCTCTGCTTGCCCCCCACCCCCTAATCCTACCTCCTACCTGCTTGTGAGCAGAGACCCTGCCGGAAAGATGCAGACACACAGGGAAACCAGAGAACCGGGAAACCCCTGCAGGATGACTGGAGATTGTTCAGAAACACGGTAGACCCCATAGCAGCTGCTCCTTCTGTAGATCCAGCACAAAGATGGGGACAAGTGGTCAGAGATCCCCGCCTCTTATCTAAGTGCGAGGGGAAGGGTGTCTGTCCTTGGGACTGCAGTGATCAGAAAAGTCACGAGTAGGAAGGACAGCATGGAGAATTCTTTTTTTCTTTTTTTCTTTTTTTTTATTAGTTTCTGCTTTGTAACAAAGTGAATCAGTCATACATATACATAAGTTCCCATATCTCTTCCCTCTTGCGTCTCCCTCCCTCCCTCCCTATCCCACCCCTCCAGGCGATCACAAAGCACCCAGCTGATCTCCCTGTGCTATGCGGCTGCTTCCCACTAGCTATCTACCTTATGTTTGGTAGTGTATATATGTCCATGCCTCTCTCTCACTTTGTCACAGCTTACCCTTCCCCCTCCCCATATCCTCAAGTCCATTCTCAAGTAGGTCTGGGTCTTTATTCCTGTTTTACCCCTAGGTTCTTCATGACATTTTTTTGTGTTAAATTCCATATATATGTGTTAGCGTACGGTATTTGTCTTTCTCTTTCTGACTTACTTCACTCTGTATGACAGACTCTAGGTCTATCCACCTCATTACAAATAGCTCAATTTTGTTTCTTTTTATGGCTGAGTAATATTCCATTGTATATATGTGCCACATCTTCTTTATCCATTCATCCGATGATGGACATTTAGGTTGTTTAGCATGGAGAATTCTTAACAGGCAAATTAAAATTAAGAGCCAGGGCAGTAAAAATGGGAAGTCATCCATTATTAAATCCATCAGGAAGAGTCAAACTCTGGCAGAATACTGAGGTATAAGGATTAAAAGATAATTTAATAGTGAATATATTATTACATGAATGTGATATAACATATGTATGAGCTACATGAATATATATAATGTATATGAATATAGTATATATATGGTGTTTGTGTATATACACACATATGGTGTATACATAGATTACATTATATATGTGCACGTCATATTTATTATTTCATATCTCTACACATAGTATATTTGCAACATAAATTCCATGAAGAAAACCAATAAAGCAGAAGCAATAATCAAAAAAAATAAACAAAAATATCCCTGTACTGAATACAGCCGTGCAAAGCAAAGCACCCCTCCCCCAAGGGAAAAGAGACCCAGAAATTCCTCTTGGTAATTTTTCTTAAATACTGAAGATAAAGAATATTGTCTAGTACCCAAGAAGAATAAACAGATTATTGACAGAAACAAATCCTCAGTCATCCCCAGAACCAAATACCCAAGCATCTGAAGCACTAGGTCTCTCTAGTTGTTTTTGGTTTTTGGGGGGGGCCGGGGGCAGGGGTTGTCTATCTAGTTTTGACAGGGAAAGGTTTTCCACCCCAAAATCCTATGCTGGAAAAGGTGTCATCTTGGAAGCGTAAAATTGCAGGCACAATTCAAAACATGCCCCTCATGTTCCCTTTTTGGAAAAAAGGAAAAAAAAATCTCATAAAACTAACTCTGGCCAAAGGAGAGAGGAAGTGAAATCTAAAATTTTAAAGTGGAAAAGCTTTGGTACAAAATAATTGGCAGTTGGCCATAAAAAATAAAGAGCTTAATAAAAAACATTTTGTATGTGTAATATATAAAAATACACAATGCATTGACATAATTACATTGTAATTAATAATGAATGGTAATGGAGTAATATTATACATATTAGTTGTTATGAACTAATATGAACATTATATATTTTTAACCTTTTTAAAATTGAAGTATAGTTAATTTACAATGCTGTGTTCATTTCTGGTGTACAGCAAAGTCATTCAGTTTATATATATATATATATATATATATATATATATATATATATAATATAGTTCCCTGCGCTATACAGTAGGTCCTCATTGTCTATTTTATATATAGAATATATAGTAGTGTGTATCCGTTAATCCCAAACTCCTAATTTAGAACACAATGTATTTTTAAAGTACAACATAGAAGACACTGACCTTGAAATAAAAGATGTAAAATGTTTCAAGAAATATAGGATCTAGCTCTGGAATACCTGACTGTATTCTCATCCCACAGACTGGGGTCCACAGTGGACTGGGTCTGCTTTTCATGATAATAATAATTTTTTATAAACACGATTCCATACAGTTACTTCTCACTGCAAGTTCAGCTGTCAGCAGGGAGAGGTTGATATTTGCAAAACACTGAAATAATAATTCCTGAAACTAATTAAAGCACGTGTAGCATGAGAAATAGAGGGCATGAAACAAAGTAATAATACTTTTAACAGTAAATGCAAAGACGTTCCATTCTAGGAGCCCAGACTGTTTATCTCCATTCCTACCGCCAATTTTCTCCAGTGGGCGTTCTTATTACAATTAGAAGAAAAGTGATTAAGAAAAACGGAAGCAGAGGCAGAAACAAGGCAATAAAGGTGAAGCCGGCATCAGGGAAAGAAAACGATTTTGGAAAAGCACAACTGATGTGGAAGTCTTAGAAAATGGCAACTATAACTAGAAAGAATCATTTTTTCCGTTTGTTGCCCCACGTACTTGGAAAATACCACAAACTTTATACAGCTTCTTTTTTTATGCTTTTATGTTTTTGTTTTTATTTTATATTGGAGTATAGTTGATTGACAATGTTGTGTTAGTTATACAAGTTCTATTTTTTTTAAAGAATCTAAAAAAGAGTGGATATATGTTTTTGTATAACAGATTCACTTTGCTGCACACTTGAAACTAACACAACATTGTAAATGAATTATACCCCAATAAAAATGTTTTAAAAAATAGTTATGCAACTTCTGATGTAACATTGTAGATCTTCCCTCCTGGCTTTATTATAGTAAATTAATATAGATACCCTTGTATTTCACTTTGATGCCATAAAAGGATACACAATACCTCCTTCCTTGTATTAAAGAACAGAGAGAGTCCCAGGGATGTTTCAGAATTCAGAAAGGTTCCCTGAAGGATGATTTTGGACCTGCTTCCCATGGATGCGTGGGGTGAGGGTCGGCTGACCGCAGAGATTCGTGATGTCATGGGTGGGGGGAGCCCCACTTCACGGGGTGTGCAGCCAACTTAGAAAGGTCCCTTTGCCACACGGTGTTGAAGGAATACATCCCATCATCCCAGCATTATTGGATTATCTCCCAGTATTAAAAAAAAAAAGTGTATGGTGTTTGCAGGTGGAATTCCTGACCCAAATGTCCTTCCTAATTGCATTGCAGATCCAACCTCAGGATCAACCCCAAATGCCTCGCCCTTGACATCTTCCTGCTTCCTCACCCCTCCACACTCCAGCCACACACACGCTCAGGGTCTCCTTCCCTATAAAACATCCTGAGAAATGGCACCACGTTATTACAGAAACTAAACAGCACGTATCCTCCCAATAGGGTGACTGTTCCCTGATAGGGAAAAGCCACCCGCACAACAAGGGGGAGTATCAGTGCCTTGGTCCCGAAACTGAAGGATCCTTGGAGACCAGGTGTCTTGTCCATAAGGCACCTGGGGGCCTGGGGCTGCTGCTCACACCTTCCCTGCAAACTGGGGCTGACGCACACCCTCCAGGGGGGTGTGAATCACAGGAGATGACTGTCCTCTCTGGGGTCACAGTCACTCCCCAGATGGGGACGGCAGGAGTGTGAGTGAAGTGTGACCCTCCCCGGAGCCAGGTGGGACCAGGCCAGGGCCCCCCGGGTGGTGGTATGGCCCCGGTCACAGGACAGGGGGGCCGGCAGGGGCCCTCCAGTTCATCTGCCACAGCCAGGGTCTCTCTATTTGGCTGGTCTCCAAATCTCCATTCACAGTGATGGTGAACGCACAAAAGCTAAGCGACCCCAAAAGCATGCTGTGCCGGGAGGTCGGTGGGGGCAGGCCAAGAGGGACAGTGTGGGCGGACTCACCCTCTTAGGGCAGACTTCTCAGCCTCAGCACGATGGGCATCTGGGGCTGGAGGACTCTCTGATGCGGGGCGTGCTGGGCTCTGTGGGGTGTGCAGCAGCTTCCCTAGTCTCCACCTACCATGTGCCAGGAGCAGCCCCTCCCCTCCGTGCTGACAACCGGGAATGTCCCCAGACATTGTCATATGTCCCCTGGGGGCAAAGTCATCCCTGGGTGAGAACCACAGCAGTAGATAGATAGATAGATAGATAGATAGATAGATAGATAGGTAGGTAGGTAGTAGATAGATATAGACAGACAGGCAGATAGATGAGGTTCTTTGCTCAGTGGCTGAGCTACCGAAAGCCAGGAGTCTGACAAGGAGTCAGGGAGGGGTCCCTCGCTCTGAGCAGTTCCGTCTTCGCCTTGATGAGAGGGAATCAGATAGATGAGGGGTGGCCCGGCACTTGCCCCAGAGGAAAACCCCAAACCGCACAGGGGTGGGTGCTCTCTGTGGGTGGGTCCACAACCCCTGGATTGCCTCAGAAGTAACCCATTCACAACCGCAAAGCAAGCCACGGTCCAGGGGAGACTCCGGTGTAACCCCACGGCCCCTCCACCGCAGGCGCGCCCTGGGAGCTGAGGCTTTAGGTCAACCTCCAGAGCCTCTCTGTGGGACCTAATTGGAAATCGTCTTTGCAGAGGTAATTCATGCAATGATCTACATGAGGTCCCCCTGGAGGAGGGTGGCCCTACATCCAATGGCAGGGTCTTTCTAAGACACAGGAGAGGAGAGACACAGACACAGAGGAGAAGCCCCGGGAAGACAGAGGCAGAGACAGGAGGGACGCGGCCACGAGCCCAGGGACGCCCGGAGCCCCCAGAAGCTGGAAGGGGCGGGAAGGACCCTCCCCGGAGCCTCTGGAGGGAGCGCAACCCTGGGACACCTTGACCTCAGACGTCTGGTCTCCAGGACTGGGGGAGGATGGATTCCAATCATTTTAAGGTGTCCAGCTTATGGTCATTTGTGGCAGCTGCCCCAAGAGACTCACACAGCGGTATTATTTAAAACATGCAAGATTTCGGGTCTTTTGGACGTGTAGAGAAATCTGGGGTCTGGAGACCCCAGGCCAGGAGACCCAGAGGGCACGGACGGGCCTGGCAGGTGAGGGTTTGCTCTCTCGGGGCTGTGTCCTTGGCTGGGAGCCTGCACACATCCCGACAGCCCAGCCAAGTGCAGGTGGGCCTCGGGCATCCCACAGAGCCTGGTGTTTGCTCTTGGTTTCAAGATCAGCATTGCAACGTCCCAAACCCTCATGGGGAACTCACGCTGATGGGGCCGTAGAAACTAAAACTGGGGTGAGTCAAATGCAGGTTATTTATTTTACATCCATTGTCTGTTTTACTTTTTGTTTCCAGAGAGCAACCTCCAGGGTCCCATCAGCTTTGTGTGCAGCCTGGCTCTGCTTTGCAGGATCATATGAATGTCAGAGGGACCTTACACCCGAATCTAATACTCCTCCATCCCAACAGTGTGGCTCTGGGCTCTCGGCTTGGGGTGGGAGGGGGCCCAGTGGGAGACTTGAAGGCCCTGGTGCAATGACATTCCCATGAACGGAGGTCAGTCTGTCTGATTCTTTTTATTTTTTTTGAATTACAGTGAAATCCACATAGCATACAATTACCCCTTTTAAAACGCACAATCCAGAGGCACTTAGCACATTCACAGTGTTGTGCAACCACGACATTTATCTAGTTTTAGGACGTTCTCATCCCCCCCAAGGGAGACTCTGTCCCCATTAAGTCATCCCTTCCCCTTCCCCAGACGGTGGCACCATGAACCCACTTTCTGTCTCTGGGGATTTGCCTGTTCTGGACGTTTCCTATCAATGGAATCACATACTGTGTGTCCTTCTGGGTCTGGCTTCTCTCACTGAGCATCGTGTGTTCAAGGTCCATCCACGTGGTAGTCTGTGTCAGAACTTCACTCCTTTTCATGGCTGAGTCATATTCTACTGTATGGACGGACCCCATGCTATTTATCCAACATCCATCCACCCATCCATCCATCCACCCATCCACCCATCCACCCATCCATCCATCCACCCATCCACCCATCCATCCATCCATCCACCCATCCATCCATCCACCCATCCATCCACCCATCCATCCACCCATCCATCCACCCATCCATCCATCCACCCATCCATCCATCCATTCACCCATCCATCCACCCACCCATCCATCCATCCATCCATCCATCCATCCATCCATCCATCCACCCATCCATCCACCCATCCATTCATCCATCCACCCATCCATCCATCCACCCATCCATCCATCCATCCATCCATCCATCCATCCATCCACCCATCCATCCATCCACCCATCCATCCATCCATCCATCCACCCATCCATCCATGGACACTTGGGTTGTTTCCACCTTTGGGCTGTTGTGAATCATGCTGCTTGAACAACACAGAGTCATTGCCTCCTGGGTCCCAGTTAATGGGGCCGGGAGCTTTTTGTGATGCCTCCTAAAGCTGGAGGATCACTCACACACCAAGACTGCCCAGCCTGGCCTCGTGCCAGGGCTATGGGGCAGTGAAATGGTTTCCCTGGGCCTCCCGTACCCATGAGCTTGTTTCTTCTCTTGAGGTTTTGTCGGCACCAGCCTCTGGAGGGAAGCAACCGGCCCGGAAGCTGAGGACCTGATAGGCGTTGCGGTGTGAGCTGGAGGGTGTGTCTCTTCCTTTTCCTGTGCATTCACCAGATTCTCAGCACCATTCGGTCCACCCAGGGCTGCACAGAGACCAGGAGGCCGTGGGGCAGGGACCCACCTTCCTGAGGAGCCAATCATGGTTCCTGTAGAACCGGGGCCTGGTTTCATTGCCTCTTGGGGTCGGCTTTGCTCTGAAAGGGGGGGTGGGAACAAAAGTGCAGGCTTGGGGCTGTGACCCGGCATGTGGTTCTGATCTCTGTGGTTTGGATGAGGAAGTGTGGGCAACTGGATTTCCCCCAACACATGCTCAGGGCACTCGCTCAACCCAGATGGCATCAGCGTCTACCCTGGGGGGAATCTGACCCTCCCCAGTGGCAGACCACCCTTCTCTTCCTGCACCCCATGTTTGTTTGCTGGAGACAGGACCGCTGTCCCAGCAAGCCAGGATGGAGTGCAGACCCTCCACCTGCTGGAAAGACCCCAAGAGGATGGGTCTTGGGGTTTGGGGGTTTGTGGGGCTGGGATGGCTGCCACATTGCCATCCTGTCATCCTAAAGTGCTTTTCAGCAACTAAATAATCTCACACCATGTGGAGAATGGACTTCTCCCTCCCCACTCTAACCGAACAGGACCCTGTACGGGAACAGATCCCACCACCACCACCCCGCAATGTCCTCCGCCTGCCTTCTCATGTGTAGAAAAGCTTTAACCTCCTAGGCCTTCTGAGTTCCAAAGAATACATTTAATCAGAGAAGTGAGAAAATGCAGAAAGAAAGGAAAACAGTCAAGCAAGACAAAATAATAATAGATGAGCCCTAAAACAAAGTCAAAGACTTTTAGTTCCTCCTCAAGGGTTGTAGATCATATTCTGAGCCGTATCCTGTGAGCTGTTTTGCAGATACTGAAAGCCCCAGCAGGTGGGAGAAATTACGTGCATGCTGCTCACCAGCACGGAGACCCCAGACCAGCTGGAACCAGAAGGTTGATGATGCCGACTCCCGATGACCTCGCCACCAACCACTCAGAAGAATGTCCACCAGCTGATCACACAGCCCACAACCCCACTCCCTCACCCTGTCTTTAAAACCCTTTCCCTGAAAGCCATCAGGGAGTTCGGGTCTTTTGAGCACCAGCTGCCTGGACTCCTTGTTTGGTGCCTGCAATAAACGCAGTACTTTCTTTCAGGACAACCCAGTGTCAGTAGATTGGCTTTACTGCACACAGGTGAGTGGACCCCAGTTTGGTTAGCTGGGGACAGGATGGGGCACATCTCTCAGATGAAAACCCTAGAAGATGAAGATCAACCAGTGTGGGTCCAGCATCAGGCATGCAGGTGGCTCCAATGGGGCTGTTTGTCATCCTCCTAATGCCTTTTGGGAATTAAGGGGCACCAGAGGCCATTTGCCATGCAGCCTCTGAACTTCCCAGAGCCTGTACCTTGTCTACACTGTGGCCAGTCCTGGGGTCCATCTGTGTTAGAGGCAAACAAAGAAGCAAGGTGAGGATGTGGAGAAATCGGAACACTCATGTACAGTCGGTGGGAAGGTAAAATGGAGCAGCCACTGGGAAAACAGTCAGCAGATCCTCAGGAAGATGAGTCCATTTTCCCTGCCAGGCACACACAGGCCACGTCCCACTAACACGTGGGGTTCACGAATGGCCCTAAGTTAACCCCCCTTGTGTGGCCTCTGCACAGGGGACTTCGCTGTTCCACCACAGGGGCCACAGAACAGGGCTCCAAAACTCAGCCCTCAGACCTGATCTGGTCCTCAACTTGTTTTGTAAATAAAGTTTTATTGGAACAGTGCTGGCTCCACCACACTGTTGTGGTGTCAGCACCACCTTGTTCATTACAATGGCAGAGTCCAGTGATCTCAGCAGACACCACATGGGCCTCAAAGCTTAAATATGTACCTGCTTCCCTGCTACAGACAAAATATTCCAATGGGTGTTCACCACAGGTCTACACTCCAGGGCAGGGTCTCTGACGCCTTCATCCCATTCTTCAGCCCATCAGGATTCTGAGGTATTGGCTGCATCATTTTAAAAACTTCTCTCTTGGCATGGGTCTGCCTTAGACCTGCATACTTTGGAGCTGATGGGACAGCGGATACAGGTAAACTCCACCTGGTCTGTTTAGAGATGAGAGAATTGACCTTAGGATGGTGAAGTTAATCACTCAGCATCCTCTGTGTGGCCGGGGCAGCATCCTGTAGATAACGATCCCATCCACCATCTCCTGGACCAGGTGGTTCTTTCTCCACACTACTTCATAGGACCTCTCAACCTCACGGCCTCACCTGGGCACACTTGAGCCCTGCAGCCCAATCCACCTGCCCCCTTTCCCACGCACGGTGCCCATTTCCCATAAGGAACTCCATCATGGCCCCTCGAACCTGACCCACCTCCGCAGGAACCTTGTAACGGTTTCCTGAAATCAGCCGTGGACACCAGGGAACAGTTCGTGTCGAATCTGCCTTCCAGTGAGTCAGCTCCCTTAGAGGTTGAACTTTGTCCTCCCCGGCCCCTCTCCCCAAAATTACTTCGGATTCCTCAGCCTTGATGAGAAAGGATGGTTTTGAAAATGGAAATCATGTGCAAACTCACCAGGTGGAACCTTTAGATATCAGGGGTGATGGGCAGAATTGTGTGCCCCTTCTCAAATTCTTTTTTTTTAATACATTTGTGTATTTTATTTATTTATTTTTGGCTGGGTTGGGTCTTCATTGCTGTGTGCGGGCTTTGTCTAGTTGCGGCGAGTGGGGGCTTCCCTTGTGGAGCACGAGCTCTAGGCGTGTGGGTTTCAGTAGTTGTGGCACGCAGGCTCAGCAGTTGTAGCTCGCGGGCTCTAGAGCACAGGCTCAGTAGTTGTGGCGCATGGGCTTAGTTGCTCCGCGGCATGTGGGATCTTCCCGGACCAGGACTCAAACCCGTGTCCCCGGCACTGGCAGGCAGATTCTTGACAACTGCACCACCAGGGAAGTCCAGACACAGGGTCTTTATGGAGGTGATCAAGTTAAGATGAGGTCATTAGGTTGGGCCTGATCCCTTAGGACTGGTGTCCTTATAAGAAGAGATCAGGACTCAGACACACACAGAGGGATGATCACGTGAGGACACAGGGAGATGGCCGCCTACACGCCCAGGAGAGAGGCCTCAGGAGGAACCAACCCTGCTGACTCCTGGATCTCAGATTCCAGCCTCCAGGACTGGGAGACATAAATGTCTGACGTTTAAGCCTCCCCGTCTGTGGTGTTTGTTATGGCAGCTGAGCTGAGCTAACACAGACACTTTCAAACACAAGCAAGCCAGAGAATAGCGTATGGAAGCTCATATACCCTTCACCCAGTTCCAGTCATTATCCACAACTTATTGACCTTTTAAATTCTCCTCTGACACTTATGCCCAGCACATGTGCACTATTTTCCTTTCTTTTCTTCTGTTTTACATTTGGGCCATTTAAAAAGAAACAGGGACTTCCCTGGTGGTGCCCAGACCCCTAGCAGCCCAGGGCCACGTCCTCTCTGAGGGGCTGACCCACCACCATTAGCTGTGAACTTGCAACATGGGAGAACCACAGTCTATAGAAGGATGATATGTATAAATCGATGGATGGACTGATGGATGGTAGATACAGATAGATGATAGATACACAGTGAGATGATGGGTGGATAGATAGATAGGTAGATAGATAGGTAGATAGATGGATAGATAATTAAAAGTGGTGATAGATACAAGGATGGATGGATGGATGAATGGATGGATGGATGGATGGATGGATGGATAGGTAAGCAGACGGATGGATGGATAGATGGATAGATAGATAATAAGCGGTGATAGATGTAAGGATGGATGGATGGATGCATGCATGAATGGATGGATAGGTAGGTAGGCAGACTGATGGATGTGTGGGTTAGATAGACAGAAGAATGGATGGAAGGTTATGTGTGTGCATGGGCAGGCAGATAAATAAATAAATGATTGATAGATAAGTGATTGATACATACATGTGAGATAACAGGTAGATGATACATAAATAGATATAGATAGATTACAAATAGAAACATAGATAATAGATAGATATGATGGTTGGATGGATAGATAATAGATATCAAAGACATAGAAGACAGATGATAGATCACTGATAGGTAGATAATAGATAAATATAGTGATAGAAAGATTGATGGATGGATGGATATATGTCATCAGGCAGGCATATTGATGGATAGATATAGATAGATAATAGATGATAGAGACAGAGATAGAAGATAAATAAGTAGATAATTGATAGGTAGATAATAGATCAATATATAGATATAGACGATAGATACATGATAGAAAAATATAATTAAATGATAAATAAAGATAGATACAGGTATAGAATGTAAATAGATGATTGATCGACAGACAATAGATGCCTAGGGGTACATATATCCTCCATACTCTGTAAATAGATGACCCTGGATTTCCCCAGGAACAGCGTTTCCATATTCGCTAGTTCACCATCCCCATGACTTTGCGGCACACAACCTCTGAGAATCATCACCCTCCTTCCCCCTTCCAAGTGACGCCGGGGCGCCAGGGCTGGACCTTGGTTCTCGTGGTGGTGGGGGGGGCTTTCGAGCAGCTGCCTCTTTCCGACGACAGCGCACCTGGCTGTGAAGTCATCGTCCTCACCTGCGCACATGCGCCCCGCCGGCCCCCTCTCGCCCTAGAGGACGCGGCCCGGGAGGCGTGGACCCCGCTCCATCGTGGGGGAGATGGGGAACATGGGCCAGGGGCACACCGTCCCGGCCCCCCCCAGGGCAGTGTCCGGGCATGGGTCACCGGGCGGGTCACCTTCTGGCTGCAAGACCAAAAGAGGTCGCCAGGCACCCAGCTTTCACCTGCAAGAGGAAGTCAGTTCGCTTAGCATATTTTTAAAACTTAAAAAAATTTAAAATCCCAGGCATTTATTTGTTCCGTCTGGGAATCCACTTCAGGTCACCGCCAGCTACACCATCGGGACTGGGCCCTCCCTCCCGGCCCGGTCTGCAGGCAGCAAACCCTTTCGGAGAGGCAGGGTCTCCCCGCAGCCGCCTCAGGACAGGACGAGCCCTGAGGTCGCGGCTCTGGGGGCCGGCACCCCGCCCCCGGCAGGGCGCGCGCTGATAGGACGGGGACCGGCGGGTTTGGACTGCGGGAGCGAGCAGACAAACAGACGTTACACAGGAAATTTCAAAACGGGTTTCCTCTCCACCTGCCCTGGATCTCCACAGCAGCCTCCGGAGCCCGGCAGGGGGACCTTGGAGGATTTGCAGCCGGCGAGGGTGCAGCCGGCGCGTCATGCCCCCCGCGCACCTAGCCCAAGAGACGGCGGGGATGCTGGCACTGGGGCTGCGCCCCGACAACCACCCCGGCTCCTTCGGGGGCAGCGGGACGCCGCTTCCTGGCACCAGGCCCTGAGGCACAGCTGCTGCGTCTTCCGATCCAATCCCGGCGGCGTCTACACTGCAGACGCGCACCGCTCCTGCAGCCCGGGCCGTTCCAGGTGCGTTCAATGCCCTCTCTTTATTGGCGTGCGTTGTCTGGAACAGGGAGGGTTGCGGGGGGGGGGGTGTCTTACCGGGTGAGAGCCTGGGAGGAGGGCTGCGTGCGTTCTCGTCTCCGGGGTGCAGACAGAACAGGAAAACCTGTAGAAAGACACGCACGGCCACTTGGCGGGGAGATGCTCGGGACACGACCTCCTGTGCAAACTCCCTCAGGAAACCGCACCTGCGCACAGGTGAGCGCTGAAGGCGGCCGGGCACGAGGGAGGACGGGAGGCTGAACCTGGAACGGTTCTGGCCGCTGGGGGCCCCCCGTGAGACCTCAGATCAGCTCTCAGGCCCCGGCTCACCCAGAAACCCGGGTTCTAGGTGCATTTTAAACACCGTCCCAGACGCGCCTGGGAAGCAGGGGCGCCGCACGCGCGGGCTGGCGGCGGCCCCGGGGATTCGCGGCCGTGCACTCCAGCCGTCTGCGCCCTTCGGGTCACGCCCGGCCGAGAGGAATTACGGAGCGTGTGGTTCCGCTTCCAAAGCGAGGTGGGTTTTTTTTCTGCCTTCTGTCATGGTGTCACGTGCGCTCAGCGTGTGCGGTCAGAAGCGGGACCCCGGGCAGGAGCCAGGAGGAACCAAGACCCGGAGGGCCGCCCCCGCGTGGCCGCGTAGGAAGCCCCTTGAGCGGCTGGATTTGAAGGGGGCAGCTGGGCCGGACGTGCGCGTATTTCTCCGTTTAAGATGCTTCCACGGCGCGAGAATGGTGTTTTCATTTGCTGGGGCGTTGCCGAGGCCAGCGTTGGTGGAGGGAGGGGCCTTCAACCCCTGGACGTTGTCCCCGAGTCCCGGCGACCCCCTGCCCTTCCAGGAGGAACCGGGCCGTGGGAAGAGTCAGGAGGACCCTCCAGACCTGGGCTGTAGTTTCTGAAATATCCCCGCTCAGCCACGCGGACCGAGGAGGGCGCAGGGGCAGGACCACCCTCGACAGGCCACCTGGGACCCCCGGCCAACCCTACGGAGGCCTGTGCTCTCACGTTAGGGACAGGGCAGGGGGTGTGGGTAGTGACGGGTTAGCGACAGGATGGCGGTCCCCTGGGTGCTGCTTCTCACCTAGCCCTGTGCCTCGCCTGCGCCCCGTCCGTAGGTGTGACCACCAGCCGGCAGAAGCGGGGGCCTCCCGCCGACACCCCTGTTCTGGCCCGGAGGCAAGGGGCTGGGCGTGCGGGATACGGGGAGCCCCATGCTCCCCTGCCACCTCGCCCCTGCTCCCTGACCGCTGGCAGCTGTCCAGGCCCCCAGGAGACGACCAACGCCAGCCACAGACCGCCCCCCCACCGCCAGGGCCAACACCGCACCGCGGGGAGGCATGACCTGGCGAATGAGCACACAGAGGGGCTGCAGGGTGGGCTCCCCCAGTGCGTCCCCTGGGGTCAGCACTGGGAACCCCCAGGGAAAATTCTGCAGCCGTGTCCACACCCTCCTGGCTGGACACACAGACCCATGGATGCAGGGTCTGCCTTCTTCTAGGGAAAGCCATGCTTTGAAAGGCAGCTGGTGACTGGGTTTGCTTTTGAGCCATGCAGGGAACTCGGGTGGTCATGTTCCTGCCGGGACCCGGGGGAGGGTATGTACTTGCTGTGACCTCAGGAGGCCACGTCTGTGCCGGGACCTTGGGGGGCCACATCTGTGTTGGGATCTCGGAAGACTGTGTATCTACTGAGATCTCAGGAGGCCTCATCTGTGCAGGGACCTTGGGGGGCTGTGCCCCTGCTGGGACCTGGGGGCCACATCAGTGTGGGCGCCTGGGTGAGGGAGCAACGCCTGCCATTCTGTGCAAGTTTTCCTGCTGGGGGGAAGATGGCCAGGCCTGAGGTGCAGAAGCTGGCTCTCCCCGTCCCAGGCTCCTTGGCAAAAGGAGGGCAACATGCCAGAGCAAGGGCGTCGGTGGACGGGTGCTGTGAGCCAGCACTGTGTGTGCATCAACCCCAATGCACACGCTGCCCGTGGACCGTCTCCTCCAACCCTAACCTCACCGTCATCATCCCCACGTCCCAGGTGGGGAAACTGAGGCTGGGACTCAGCCAAGCACACGGCGCCTCTGAGGGGCCGAATGGGAAACTTGGACCAACTTTTGCCCTCCAGGGCCCTTTTACCTAATTCAGTGTCCAGCCGCTCGCCTGGACAGTTGATGCAGGCAGTGGACAAGGCACCCTGTGCCCGGCGTGGTGCTGAGCACTTCCGGGGAATAGAAAGATGAGTGAGATGCACAGTGAGATGCAGGCCACGAGGGTTCAGGGCAGGAAGGAATCCAGGAGGCCTTCCTGGAAGGGGTGGCATTTGCCGGGACCGAGTGGGACAGCTAGGAGAGCAGAGCTGTGGCAGAAGGGACGTCGTGAATGGGAGCGGGGTCGGGGGGAATGGGGGGGTGTTCTGGGTGGAGGGAGGCTTGGGGCGCAGGGGACAGAATGGTCCCGGGAGGATGGTGAGACTTGAGCGGCTGGCCCAGAAAAGCTGTGGAAGCTTCCGACATGGCTGGCGATGCTGGACAGTGCATTGGAAAGAGCTCTGGGCAGGGCCATGGTGCCGCAACAGGGTGTCAGTGGGGTCCTGAACGGAAAACAACTTAGGGGTGGAATCTGTGCTTCGCTGACCGATGACGGGGCTGGACAGGAGGTAGGGACCAAGGTGGCGCATGGCTGGGGAGAGGGTGGTGTGGACCAGGCAGGGCAGAGGGGTGGGCCGGGCTGTGTGTGTTGCAGGTGGTGCTGACCTGACCCCCAGGGAGGCTCATGAATGAGCAGGGGGCTGAGAGTGTGGACCCTGGGCTTTGAGTAGTCATGGGGGGTGTGGCTGGGCATTGTTTATGGGGGGCAGCATGATCATGGGACCCCTGACGGAAGGAGGGGGTGCGGGAAGAGAGGAGCGAGGGGATCTTGGGGAAGAATCAAGGGTCACATATACAGGGTCAGGACCCATCTTCTGTGATGTGACACAAGTGACCCTCGGGCTGGGTGGTCCTGTCGTGCAGTGTGGGGTGTGGAACAGCCTCCCCAGTCTCCACCCATCAGGTGCCAGGAGCTCCCTTTCCCCCAACCAGAAATGTCCCCAGACATTGTCATATGTCCCCGGCTGGGAGGGCAAAGTCACCCCTGGTCACTCACCACTGATAGATGAATAGATGATAGATAAATGACAGGTAAATAGATAGATAAATTAGATGATCGATAAATAGACAGATGATTGATTGATAGATGATACATCAATTGACATGATTGATGGATAGACAGATGAGTAGATGATAGGTAGATAGACAAATGGATTATAACTAAATTAGATAGATGATAAATGATTGATAGATAGATGGTAGACAGATTGACAGCTGATAGATGGGTAGATAGACTAGTAGGTGATTTTTTGATTCATAGATAAATACATAGATGATAGATTGACAGATAGATGGATAGATAGATAATAAATTATAGATAGATAAATATAGATACATACATAATAGAAAATTATAGATAGATGATAGATAAATAGATGGTAGTTTGATTAATTGATTGGTAAATAATAGATGGATAGATAGACAGATAGATAGATAGAAGGCTCTCAACTCATACTACTGGCATTTTAGACAGGATAATTCTTGGGGTGTCCTACGCACTGTAGAGTATTAAACAGGATCCCTGGTTTCCACCCACCAGATGTCAGTAGCAGCCCCACAAATTATGACACCCCAAAACTGTCCGCAGATATTATCAGGCGTCCTTTGGGGGGCAGAACTGCCCCCAGTTCAGGACGACCGGGGAAAACACAAGAAGGGTCAAGGGACAGTGCAGCCAGAGGGCTGGGAGGAGAAGCAGGGCCATGTCCCATCCCCCGGGTCTCAGGGAGAGAACCAGGCTGGGTCAGGGCATCCTGGGCCACTTTCTCCCAAGTCTCAATCCTATCTGTGTGCTCCTGTTCCTATAAGATAATAATTAAAGTTAAAAGGACCCTGTGATAGGCACAGAGATCATGTGTATAGGATAAACAAATATTCCTCTGGCAGGCCACGTCCCAGGGCAAATGGGTCAGGATTTAATCCCCACTGTCCACAGAAAGGGCCCCGGCTTGAGCGTGTGTCATCCCCGCCCTGTGGGATTATCTGCCCAAGAACCAAACATGGGCTCCAACAAATGACATTTTTCTGACAAACCGGGACCAGTAGGAAGACTTTTTGTAATATCCTGTGCTATAAAGGGAACTGAGGAAGTGGGTGGATTAGGTGATGCAGCTCCCAGCTGCCTGGTCACTCCCTGCCGCAGGCGTGGCCCATCTGCCACTCGCATCTTCTCCTGCGAGTACCCTGCCACCGGAGGCACCCGTCTCCAAGTTTTTACGTGAAACATGCATGTGTGCCAGCGGTGGGATGGGCAAGGCCATGTCTGCACTTGGGATGGGGCAGACCAGCCGGCAGGCACATGGAGTAAGATCAGAGATAACCCCTTAGTCACAGCCACAGGAAACAAATGGACGGGGTGCCTGCATGAGCTGTGACCTTGTACATGAGGGGCCAGCATAAATCAGCACGAGCTCACTGACGGTTTGTTGGATGATGGATGGATGGGTGGGTGGGTGGATGGATGGTAGATGGATGGATGGTAGATGGAGGGATGGTAGATGGAGGGATGGATGGATGGATCAACAGATAGATGGGTGGATGGATGGATGGATGGATGGATGGATGGATGGATGGATGGATTGATGGATTGAAGAATGGATCAATGGATAGATGGGTGGATGGTTGGATGGATGGTTGGTTGGATGGATTGATGGATCAATGGATGGATGGGTGGATGGATGGGTGGATGGGTGGATGGATGGATGGATGGATGGATGGATGGATGGATGGGTGGATGGGTGGGTGGGTGGATGGATGGGTGGATGGATGGGTGGATGGATGAATGGGTGGATGGATGGATGGGTGGATGGGTGGATGGATGGGTGGATGGGTGGATGGATGGATGGATGGATGGATGGATGGATGGATGGATGGGTGGATGGGTGGATGGGTGGATGGGTGGATGGATGGATGGGTGGGTGGATGGGTGGATGGATGGATGGATGGGTGGATGGGTGAGTGGATGGGTGGATGGATGGGTGGATGGGTGAGTGGATGGGTGGATGGATGGGTGGGTGGATGGGTGGGTGGGTGGATGGATGGGTGGATGGATGGGTGGATGGGTGGATGAGTGAGTGGATGGGTGGATGGATGGATGGGTGGATGGATGGATGGGTGGATGGGTGGATGGGTGGATGGATGGATGGGTGGATGGATGGATGGATGGAGGGATGGAGGGATGGATGGATGAGTGCGTAGATAGACAGATGGATAGATGGATGATGAATGAGTGGACAGATAAAACAAGAGATGAGACTGGTTCTCCATGAATTCCCCTGAATTAGTTCCCTGGGGCAGCCATACAAATTACCACAGACTGGGTGGATTAAGACAAGATAATTTTATCCTCTCACATTCTGGAGGCCGGAACTCCAAGATCAAGGTTTCTGCAAGGCTGCGTTCCCTCCGGGGCTCCAGAGGAGGGTCCTTCCTGCCTCTTCCAACCTCTGGAGGCTCCAGGTGTCCCTGGCTTATGATCACCTCCCTCCGATCTCTGGCTCTGTCTTCCCACAGCCTTCTTCTGTCTGTGTGTTTCTGTGTCTCTCTGTGTATCTTCTCTTCTTACAAGGACACCAGTCATATTGGATTAAGGCCCACCCTAATGACCTCATCTTAACTTAAACATCTTAATTACATCTTCAAAGACCTTATTTCCAAATAAGGCCACATTCTCAGATATTGGGCTTCAATACATCTCAAACAAATTCTCCACGAAACCCTGTGCTACTCATCCTAACCAGAGGAGGAGAGAGGGCGCATTGGATGCGTGGAGACCTGGGGCCCCACTCCGATGCCCCCACGCTGAGTCCCTCACTAGTTTACAGACCCCTGGCCGCAGACTGCCTCATGGGGTCATTCTGAAGACTCCGTAAGATCCATCTATCTGTTCAACACTGGTGGCAAGCAAGTCCCTGGCAGATGTCATTCTCCTTGGGCAGTTCATCCCAAATAGTGCGGGATTCCCAGTAGGGCCGTTGTTGGTGGTGCACAGATGGTCTCATGGAACCCTCACATTGTCCCTCAGAGAACATTGTCTAAATCCCTTTACACATGGGGAAACTGAGGCACCAAGTGGCTTCGTGACCTTCTCAAAGTCACCCAGGCAGTGGTCTACACTGCCTGCTATCATTGTACCTATTATGTTGATGATGATTCCTCCATGCATGGGGACTCTGAGCATTCTGTCTGTTGACTGTACTTAAAGCTAAAATACCCGTCCACTTGGGCGTGATGGAAGAGTTCTAGAACTAGGTAGGGGTAGTGTTTGCACAACATGGTGAATGCACCAAATGCCACTGAATCATTCACTTTGAAATGGTGAGTTGTATCTCCGTTTAAAAAAGAGAGAGAGGAAAAAAAAATAACTGTCCGCTACAATAGCCCTGCTGTTACTTCCTCATCCCGGGCTATAAACTCTCTGAAGGAGGGTGTGAGCCTCCGTGAGCTCTGGAAGGTTCTGAGTCACACTCACAGGAAGCCGGCGGAGGGGCGTTGCTGAGATCCCCACCACAAGGTGCCTGTCCCCGGCCACCGCTGGCTGGTTTCCTTCACTGAGCTCATCTCCCTTCTAAATAAACACGGCCGTTGCCGTTTCTAAACAATCATGCAAATGATGGATGGCCAGGTTTCTGCACGTGGGGTTTTGTGCAGCCGGAGGCAGGGTGTCCTCCCTCCTGGCTGTGGCTTTGATTCCCGGTTCCTGAGATGCCTCACAGCCGGGTTCCATGCTGGCTGCTCTGTAAAAACATCCGTCAGTGTCCACGTGGCCGATGATTAAAATGGACCCTGCAAGAGAGATGATGGGGGACCGGAAAGGATATTGGAGACCAGAAGCTGCTGGGGGACCAGAGAAAATACTGGGGATCAGAGATATTATTGGGGGACCAGAGAAAATATTGGGGGACCAGAGACTATGTTGGGGGCCACAGATATAATTGGGGGACCAGAGAAAATATTGGGGGACCAGAGAGATTGTTGGGGGACCAGACAGATTATTGGGGACCAGAGATTACTAGAGGACCAGAGAAAATACTGGGCCTCAGAAAGATTACTGGGGGCAAGAGATTATTGGGGACACATTGCGAACATTTTGGCCTCATTCCCCACCATCGGGGGATCTCACCTGGGTCTCTCAGACAGCAGAGCACACTTTCCCCTGAGAACGTGAAAAGGCCATGCGCGTGCAGAGTGACCCCAACTTGGAGGATCTGATCTCTGCCCGAGCCCAGCGCACGGATTAGCTGCAGATCCTCATTGTCCACCGAAAGTGGTTTCCATTTTACCCAGAGCATCAGAAAACTTCCTTAGTGGGGATCCTTTGTCCTCGGACTCTGGGGGCGGGGGCCCATCAGCCCCAGGCCACGTGCTGGGGCTTCCCGTAGGGGTGGGACGGGGGCTGGTTGCTCCCCCACGTGAGGGCTGACATCTGTGGTGCTTACTGCTTGTCCTTGGAGGTCTCTGCCTCTCCGGATGTCCAGGTTCACACCCATCAAGCACAAGCCAGCTCCCACTCGACACCACCAGGCTCACCTGTCCCCCAGGTGTGCACGGAGCCCCTATCCCACCTCCTCGCCGCTCACCTAGCACCAGCCCACGGTCTCCATGCCATCCCCTTACAGTCTGCGTGTTAGGTGTGCGGTCACCAGACATCTTGATTTGCCCGGGAAGCAGGAAGCTTCAGGGAGGGTAGAGCTTTGGGAGCTAAAATGGGGACAGTTCTGGGAAATGGAACTAATTGATCACCCTGGTGTAAGGGATTGAAGGACTTCCCCAAGCACACATCCATGTCCTGACCCCCAGAATCCAGGAACGGGACCTTATTTGGAAACGGGGTCTTGGCAGATATGATGCAGTGAAGGATCCGAGATGAGGTCCTCCTGGATGAGGGTGGCTCTACATCCAATGACAGGGTCCTGCTAAGACACAGAAAAGGAGAGACCCAGACACAGAGGAGAAGCCCCGGGAAGACAAAGGCAGAGATGGGAGGGAGGCGGCCACAAGCCCAGGGACACCTGGAGCCCCCAGAAGCTGGAAGAGGCGGGAAGGACCCTCTCCTGGGGCCTCTGGAGGGAGTTAGTTTGGGGTCACTTGCTACAGCAGCCCCAGGACACTCATATTCTAAACTGTACCCTGGAAGGAGACCTACAAGCCCTGTGACCACCAAGCCTCCAGGCGCGTCCTGTTGATTTTACTCATGTCCTATGATGGGCCCCGTGTGAGAGGGTCCAGAAGGAAGGCTGGAGGAGAAGACCAGCCCTGAAATACTCAGGTGCCCTTGGGAGGGTCCCTGCGTCTCCCTGCCTCAGTTTCCCTCCCTCCCTGTGCACCGTGGTCTTGGATCTTTCTGCCACTTCTCCTGGCCCCACCGTCCTACACTCAGTCCTAACGGTAGTGACCACAGACTGATCCTGAGAACCCCACGCCACCTGGGGGCCATAATGAAGATCGGACCACCAGCCACTCCTGCCCTCCCCCCCAGGATGGCCTGGCCATGGTCAGGGTGACCCCATGCAGGGGATCTATCTAACCACAGCTCATGGAAGCCCACCTGGTTAAACAGGAACATGACTCCATCTCAGAGGCTGACCGTCCGTGACATTGAGGGACACTGGGGCTTCCTCACGTTTCAGGGAACACCCAATAGTGTTGTCATGGAAAATCAGAGTCTGTTGTATCGAATCCAGTGAATTATGACCCAGGCCAGCTTTCTTTTCCTCAGCACTGTGGACCTTTGGGGCTAGATGGTGCTCTGATGTGGGGCTACCTGTGCACTGTGGGGTGCTGAGCAGCTTCCCTGGTCTCCACCCACCAGATGGACCCTCTCCCAAGTTGTAACAACCAAAAATGTTTCCAGACATTGTCAAGTGTCTTTCTGGGTGGCCAAGTCACCCCCAGTTATGAACCACTGAGATAGATAGATAGATAGATAGATAGGGAGATAGATGGATAGATGGATGGATGAAAGGGTGGAGAGAGAAATGATGGATGGACGGATAGACATATAGATATGGATGGATGGTTAGATAGATAAATGGATGCAAATACAGATGGATAGACGGATGGATAGATTATATATAGAGAGATAGAGGATGGATGGATAGATAGATAGATAGATGATAGGTAGATACTTAGATGATACATAGATGGATGAATGATAGATACATGATGGATAGATAGATAGTCAGACGATAGATAGATGTCAGATAGATAGATAGATAGATACACAGATAGACAGATAGAGTCTTTCATGCTAGGTCAGGATTTCTCAATCTCAGCACTACTGACATGTGGGGCTGGAGGACTCTGATGTGAGGTGTCCTGGGCCCTGTGGGTTGTGGAGCAGCTTCCCAGGTCTCCACCCTCCAGCTGCCAGTAGAACCCCCCCCCCAGAATTGTGACAACTGGAAACAACTCCAGACATTGCCAAGTGTCTCCTGGGGGACCAGATTGCTGAAAGCCCTTGACGGATACTCAGCCTGATTAAAGCACAATATTAGCTGCATCTCGTGGGCTGACCGCCCCCGGTTTTGAGGGATGCCAGGGCTTCTAAAATTGACCAGAAAATCAGTGTTAGTTGTACCGAATCCAATGTACTTTGACCATGATCAGCCCTTGGTCCTTCCCCCAAACCCACAGGAAGTCTGTCTGGGGCTCTGCCATGAGATTGAATCAGGGGCTCCCTCTGGCCCTGTGTGAAGCCGTGGAGATGGGAGGTGAGGACCACGGGGCCACCTCTAGCATCATGACATGGGCCATACATGGTCTGGCCTCACTGTGAGGAGGTGTATGTGTGGCAGGGACCCGTGCGACTTTGCTTCTTCCATGCAGATCTTGACACATCCCCAGCTGTATGTCTGACCACGGCCGCCCCATGACCTAATGACTTAACCTCAATTTCCTCTTCTGTCAAAGAAGAAAAACACCACTTTCTCATCACAAGGACACTGTACTAATAAACAAGCTTCTGTAGATATAAAACTCCACAAATGAGAGGTGTCCACCCATGAAACAGGTTCACTGGCTATCGATGGAGTGTCCTCAGCTCCTCCGAGCCTCGGTTTAGCAATCCATACAGTGGGTATACCGGCACTCTTTGGTGTTGAAAGTTAAATCAGCTCCGTGCTTCCATCCCAGGACACACGGTAAATTAGGCAATGTTTATTATCAGCTCAATGACGATTTTCTGGTGTTGAGGCTCGGTGGGGTCCCAACATTGGTCCATGAGTGATCGGTCTGTAGATTGTAGACGTCAGATCCTGGAAATTCTCACCCTCCATGATCACGGGATGGCTTCTAGGATATGCCCAGCTCCCCCATCCAGGATAACCTCCTCCAACTCCCCACTTTCTAAACCTTCCTGGCTCTGCTCAGAGGCAGGTGGTAGGTTGTGCATGAGAAGGGGTCTCCAGTAGCCTCGTGATGGTGGGACAGGGCTCCTTGGACCCACATGACCTCTGGTTTGAACGTTCCCCAGGACAGATCTTGGCTTTGCCTGGCTCCTGGGGCCCCTGAGTCTATGACGCTTCCAGGAAAACTGCATCTCTTGGTCACCCTGTCCCTTCCGCTGCCCCAATTCACACCGTTGCTTTGAAGTTACCTGGTTCTGCCATTGATTGAGAGTCTTGTCACTGAAGTCCTAGGGGGCATGGCGGGAGGGTAATGTGGGTGTTCTGGTGGGGGGTGGGAGGGCTCTCTGGAGGCGGGGGTCTCAGAAGTCAGAGAGAGACGTGTTTGCCCTCCACACTGGGAGGAATCAGGAAGGTTGTCAGGGTCTTGCTTCTGTGAACTTTCAGGTATAAGTCAGGGTTCTCCAAACAAACAGACTCAGGTAGGTAATTTTATGTGTCAAGTTCATGGGCCAGAAGGTGCCCAGGTATTTGGTTAAGTGTTATTCCAGGTGCGTCTGTGAGGGGGTTTCTGGACGAGATGAGCATTTGAATGAATGGACTGAGGAAAGCAGATGGCCCTCCCCAGGGTGGGCGGGTCTTGTCCCATCCTCCAATCGGCTGGAGACCTGAACAGCACAAAAGGCTGGGTGAGGAAGAAGGAGCTCTCTCTACCTGACCATCTCTGAGATGGACTTTAGTCTTCTCAGAATGAGACTTGCATCGTTCATTCTCCTGGGTGTCTGTAAGATTGTAGATGGCATATCCTGGGACTTCTCACCCTCCATGATCATGGGAGTCAATTCCTTATTATATATACCCTATTGGCTCTGTTTCTCTGGAGAATGCTAATACAAGAACCAAAAGGATGGATGGATGGATAAATAGATAGATAGATCATGGATGGATAGATAGAGAAGATAGATGATAGATACATGATAGATAGATGTATATACCTATATTTATCTATAGATTAGATAGATGACAGATAGATAGATAATAGAAATAGATTGAACTAGAGGTAGATAGATAGATCATGGATGGATAGATAGAGAAGATAGATGATAGATACATGATAGATGTATATATCTATAGTTATCTATAGATTAGATAGATAGATAGGAGAGACAGAGAAAGATTTAAGGAACTGGCTCATGTGATTGTGGGGCCTGGCAAGTCCCAATTCTGCAGGGTAGACCAGTAGTCTGGAGACCCAGGGAAGAGGTGATGCCGCAGCTTGAGTCTGAAGTGTGTCTGAAGGTAGAATTCCCTCCTCGGGGGACCTCAGTCTCTCTTCTCTAAAAGCCTTCAACCAATTAGACGAGGCCCATCCACATTATGGAGGGTCATCTGCTATACTCAAAGTCCACCGATTTAAATGTTAATTCCATCTTTAAAAAAAAATACCTTCACACCAACATCTAGACTGGCATTTGACCACATATCTGGATACTGTAGCCCAGCCACGTTGATACACAAAATTCACCATCTTGCTTTGGTAGCAATCTACATGGATAATGTCTGGTCCCTGGGGCTGTGCTCAGGGCTGACCCTGCCTCTCACAGCCTGGCCTGGGTCCCGGGGTCTGACCAGCCCCCAAGCCTCCTCTGTGTCCTCCATCAGGCCCCCAGATCTGATATCCACCCTGGGTTTCTGTGACTAGCCCCTTACTCCTCAGGCTGGGCCCCCAGGTCTCCTTTCAGCTGCCCCTCCCCAATCCTCTTCTGTGGCTATGGAACTCACAGCCTACCCATGGGCCTACCCATGTCCCAGGGAACCACAAGTGTCCAGAAAATGGAAATATCAAGGACTCAAGTGTAACACTCATAAGTCACTGGGCCATCGTGACATGGCTGAGCTTCTGGTCACCATGGCAGCAATGGGGAGAGGTCTCTCAAGGGTCCTTGGGGATCTGGGGTGGGCAACAGCCTCACATTCACCCAACGGGCATCCTTCCTCACTAAGGAAGTGAGCCCTTGTCTCCTTTCTGTGTGACAAACCTCCCATCTCACTGTAGAGGGGATGAGGGCATGGAGAACATGTGTTTTGATGTTTTATACAAGTCTTTGTGTGGACATGTTTTTTTCCTTTCTTTATCCCTCCAACATTTTTTTAAACTATTACTATTCATTAGACTGAAGAGAAAGAGCAAACACTGGCTACAAACAATATGCAAAAGACTCAAATACAAACAGCAGTTAACATTTCTGAAATTCTAGACTTAAGTTCTAAAAGGATGTCAAAACTCAGGACACTATTACATTTAACCATGATGTCAATCACCTCAAAGACAGAAATCTAGCTCCTGAGAAATTGCTTTATTTTAATAACAGAAAGGCATTTTGTATGTAAACTGATGGGCAGACCTCTACCAACAGAAAAACAACACTTGCAGTTTATGGAGCCACCAAGAAAGATGTTTAAAAGTCTCTCACTCCAATAGATGCCCTACACATAGGGTTTGCTTCTCATAAATATTTAAACTGTTTAGGATGTAGGAGTTATCCCTCCAACCTTTATTGAGATGTAAGTGACATATAACATTGTCTGAGTCCAAGGTGTACAACACGATGATTTGGGTACCAGTATGAGGGAACAGGGTTTAAGAAGGAAACGAAGATGCTTTGTTCAGTATCAATCAACATAGATTTCTGTTATAAAGTTTAGAAATGGGAAACAATAAAAGAAAGTCATACTTCTTTTGAACCTCAGAAACAGAAGGGAAGTTTTACACAGTGGAAGAAATGGAGAAAAATTACAACTCCTTCATTTGCAAACCAGTCTTCTTTATTTTTTTTCCCTAATCTCACTGAGAATCCTCTGAATTTTGTGGTCAGAGCCAAAGTGAAGAAACCTTTATTTATGCCTTTGGAGATTCATCAGCTGTATCGAGACAGAGAGGGTCAATTTTTTGATCCCCACCATGGTGAACGCTGGGAAATTCAGTAAGGGGATAGGCTATGTGGTCATGAACACCCCAAGGTAAATGGAAAGGCACCCTGTGGGATACTCATCACTCCTTTCACAGAAAGATAAAGATCTGCTTCGTATGATCTTACCAATTTTGCAACGATCAGCCCCTTGGTCTCCACTTGTCACCCAGGAAACCTAGCCCTTCTCCACCGTGAGGCCTCTTCATTGTAGGAGATGGGGCCTCAGATTCTGTGCCTGCAAAGCACAAGTCTCCGATGGTTCACAGATACAGATAAACAGTGAGAGCCCAAAGCAAAGTTTCATGTAATTCATTCAGTGGGAAACCGACAGAATAACCATATACCTAGTTATGCATCCTGTTGATGTGTGCATGCCAAAAAATCGCTGCCTTAAATGTGGGATGGTGTTATGGGCTGAACTGTGTCCCTGGAAAATTCAGTTGTGGACATCCTCATCCCCAAGACCTCAGAATATGACTTTTTTGGAAATAGGGTCTTTGCCAAGGAGGATCTTTTAAGATCCTTTTGCAGAATAGGGTCTTTTAAGATGAGGTCTCTAATCCAGTAGTGCTGGTGTCCTTATAAGAAGAGGAGATCAGGACACAGACACACACAGAGGGATGATCCTGTGAGGACACAAGGAGAAGACAGCCATCTACACGCCCAAGAGAGAGGCCTCAGGAGGAACCAGCCCTGCCCACACTTTGATCGCGGACGTCCAGCCTCCAGGACTGAACGAATAAATGTTTATTGTTTGAGTCGCCCTGTCTGCTTCATTACAGAAGTCACCAGACACTCATACAGCTGGGACTAGTTTCTACTCAGCCTTGAGTCTACAATCACTGTGTTTTTCTTCTCTGCGTCCTGTTCTAACCTGTTATTTCTCAGCAATACTGACCAGTCCCACAGAGGACAGACCAACACCGTTGTCTCTGCTAGAGGACGCCTTCTGTCCGGAGCCACCCTCGCTGGCCTCTGTAATGAAATGTGGCCTGCGCGTGGCTTCCAGGAGGAACCCATTGTATCCATGGCCCCTGTCAGCTGGAGCCTTCTCCGGAGCAGATGGACATGGACCACTCTGTAGAGTTCTCTCTCCCGTCAACTACTGAAGCCGGGCACCCCAGGGGACAGAGACCATGAAGAGAAGTACGTGGACAACCCTTGGCCTCAGGCCACCCAAGATTTCCTTATCTGTGCTCTGGACCCCACAGACATAGGATCATCTCCACACAGCCCCCAAACAGAGCATCTCCTGAGTCTGCAGGAAACCTCCCACATTTCAAAGGATGAGACACATTCAGGATACACTCTCTGACCTTCATGGAATTAGGCTGGAAACCCATGAACTAAAAGATGACTGAAGATTCTTCAACTGCTGGACATTTCTGAATAACCCAAGGTCCAAAGAAGGAATCATGATGAAAACAGAGAGATTTTTCATGAATGATACAGTAGACAGAATAATGTTCCCCAAAGATGTCCAGGGTCTAAGCCCCAGAACCTGTGAATATGTAACCTGTCATGGCAAAGGAGCCTTAACAGATGTGATTAAGTTAAAGATCTTGAGATGGGAAATGGTCCTGGATTATCTAGACTGCCTTAATGTCATCACAAGGATTCTTATAAGAGGGAGGTGTGACTCTCAAAGTCAGAGAAGGAGATGTGATGACAGGAACAGAGAAAAAGATATTTGAAGATGTTCAGAATAGAGAGAATCAGAGAGGAGAGAAGAAGCTATTCTGGCTTTGAAAGTTGGAGGAAGGGGCCACTAGCCAAAGAACAGAGGTGCCTCTAGAATCTGGAAAATGCAAGGAAACTGATTCTTCCCCAGAGCTGCCAGAAGGAACCAGCCTTGCCAACACTTTGAGCTGGTGAAACTGATTTCAAACTACTGGCCTCCAGGACTGTAAAGAAAATAAAGTTCAGTTGTCTTAAGCTTGTGGCAATTCATTACAGCAGCCACAGAAAACTCGCAGAAATGATACTGAAGATACAACAAATTGAAACCTATGGGATGAAACCAAAGCAGGGGAAACAGGCAAATTCATGGTCTTGAATGCATTCACTGGAAAAGCAGAAAGGTTGCAAAGCCATGGCCCAAGATTCCATCTTAAGAATCTAGAAAGAGTTTCTCTTTTTAGATCAAACCCAAAGAAAGTAGAAGGAGCAAAATGATGAAGATAAGACCAGAGATCAGGGCTTCCCTAGCGGCGCAGTGTTAGAATCTGCCTGCCAATGCAGGGGACATGGGTTCGATCCCTGGTCCGGGAAAATCCCACATGCTGCAGAGCAACTAAGCCCGTGAGCCACAACTACTGAGCCTGCACTCTAGAGCCCACGAGCCACAACTACTGAGCCTGTGTGCCACAACTACTGAAGCCCACGTGCCTAGAGCCCACGCTCCACAACAAGAGAAGCCACCACAATGAGAAGCCCGCACAGAGCAATGAAGACCCAATGCAGCCAAAAATAAATAAATAAAATAAATAAATTTTTTAAAAAGAGAAGATCAGAGATCAGTATAACAGAAAGAAAAATGTGCACAAGAGAAAAATCCACAAGAATAGTATCTACACCATGGGGTCCTTTTGAGTTGAACAAGATGCATCTGTTGGATGCTGGCTGATAGTAATGCCTGATGCACACCCACTCTTTAGAGTGAGAAGTTCCAAAGAAAGCCACACCTAAGTTCTCCAAGGGTAAATCACCACCCTGCTTCATGTGACACCCTCCAAAAACGTATGTTTGCCACAAACACAGCAAAATTCTGAAACGTCTGCCTCCTGTCTACACCCATTAAAACCAGAAAGAAAAAAATAGCAGACAACTCTTGAAACACTTTTGAGACCCAGGCTCAAAGACTAATTTTATTTATTCTAGTGTTTTTATTGTGTTTAGTATAATACCATATAGTCATTGAGCTTTTTAGTAAATAGTAGAGCTAGTCCTTTGAAGTAATCATCCTTGTCCCAAGAGCAACTTTTCACTCTCACTCTCTGCTGGAGTTTGAGCTGGTCAGTGGAAAGCAGAAACATTCTCACTAAGATTCTCTCTCTCTCCAGATACTTTTCAGCTGGGATGGATGTCAGTCTCCAGCTGTCCAGATCCATGCAGGGTTCCTGAGGCTCTGAGCTGAGTGATTCTATGTCCCCTTTTGAAAAATTCCCCCAAATCACACTCCCTCACTTAACATTTTCAACATTTCCACATGCATTTACAATCCCATACAAATCAAAATAGTTTCATTTAGGAATGCCTTTTTGCACATAACCTGCCCCCACCTTGAGTCCTGGGTTATCCCCTGCCTCTTCCTGCTTGAAGGTTTAGGACAGTGGAGTTTTCATGCTGGGAGACCCAGAGCACCAAAGATCATCTTGGTTTTTAGAACAATCAAGGTCAGATCCTGTACAGTTCAAGAGGATGTTTCTAGTATTGTACAGACCTATGTTGGAAAGTCTTTAATTCATCAGCTCATCTGACTTGTGACAACCAAAATTGTTTTGTTTTGTTTTGTTTTAATCAAGATTCTGTACAGTTCAAGTGCAAGTCCAACATAGAGAACAAACTGGTGGTTGCCAAGCGGGGAGGGATTTGAGGGAGGGATGGAGTGGGAGGTGGGGGTCAGCAGATGTAAGTTTTTATATACAGAATGGATAAACAACAAGATCCTACTATAGAGCACGGGGAACTATATTCAATATCCTGGAATAAGCCATCATGGAAAAGAATATTTAAAAAAAAGATGAATGTGTATATATGTGTGTGTGTGTGTGTGTGTGTGTGTGTGTGTGTGACTGAGTCACATTGCTGTACAGCAGTAATTAGTACAACACTGTAAATCAAGTACACCGCAATTTAAAAAAACAAAACAAAACAAATGCAAGTCCAAGAAAATTGTAGAATTCTGGGTGAATATGAAAAAAGCAAGCCCTCCCCCAGGACAGATGTAGAACAACAACAAGCAAAGGAGACGCCCACCTTCTTAACATCCAACCCAGGTGTCCCAAACCCAGAGGGTCCCACGTCCACACTCCTGGAGGTACCAGTGTTTTGATGGTTGGGGGGCTGACTCAGACGCAGGTGCTCAGGGCCCCAGATAGGGGAAGCTTCCCTCCTCCACCCACGACGCTGCAAAGGACAGAGAGATGCCAGTTGGACACACCAACTCATTTCAGCATGACGGTATCATCTCATCTCCTTGTGATTTTCAAGATTCATGGGTTAACCTCAGGGATGAAACTTTTTCACCATCTCCTTCAGATCTGCTACATGTTACCCCAAGACTTAGCAACCACTTACTTGAACAAGTCACAGCCTACTTGGTCTGGTACATGAAGTTCTCATCCTATATGACCCTATAAACTGTGCAACACATTCAATGCCTATTAAAAGCTAAAGTGAGACAAATGAACTTATTTATGCAACAGAAAGAGACTCACAAACTCAGAAAACAAACTTACAGTTACCAAAGGGGAAAGGGGGGGCGATAAATTAGGAATTTGGGATTAAAAGGTACACACTACTATATGTAAAATAGATAAATAACAAGGACCAACTGTTATAGCACAGGGAACTCTATGCAATAGGTTGTAATAATCTATAATGGAAAAGAATCTGAAAAAAATATAGAGCTATATGTGTATAACTGAATCACTGTGCTATATACCTAAAATGAACACAACATTGTAAATCAACTATACTTCAATAAAAAAAAAGAAAGAAAGAAATAGAAGCTAAAATGACATACTAGAGATTGGTTCAAGACGGCGGAGTAGAAGGACGTGCGCTCACTCCCTCTTGTGAGAGCACTGGAATCACAACTGCTGAACAATCATCGACAGGAAGACACTGGAACTCACCAAAAAAGATACCCCACATCCAAAGACAAAGGACAAGCTGCAGTGAGACTGTAGGAGGGGCGCAATCACAACAAAATCAAATCCCATAACCACTAGGTAGATGACTCACAGACTGGAGAACACTTATACCACAGAAGTCCACCCACTGGAGTGAAGGTTCTGAGCCCCACATCAGGCTTCTGAACCTGGGGGTCCAGCAACGGGAGGAGGAATTCCTGGAGAATCAGACTTTGAAGGCTAGTGGGATTTGATTGCAGGACTTGCGACAGGACTGGGGGAAACAGAGACTCCACTCTTGGAGGGCACACACAAAGTAGTGTGCACATCGGGACCCAGGGGAAAGAGCAGTGACCCCAGGGGAGACTGATCCAGACCTACCTGCTAGTGTTGGAGGGTCTCCTGCAGAGGCGGGGGTGATTGTGGCTCACCGTGAGGACAAGGACACTGGCAGCGGAAGTTCTGGGAAGTACTCCTTGGTGTGAGCCCTGCCAGAGTCTGCCATTAGCCCCACCAAAGAGCCGGGTAGGCTCCAGTGCTGGGTCCCCTCAAGCCAACCAACAGGGAGGGAATGCAGCCCCACCCATCAACAGACAAACGGATTAAAGTTTTACTGAGCTCTGCCCACCAGGGCAACAGCCAGCTCTACCCACCACCAGTCCCTCCCATCAGGAAAGTTGCACAAGCCTCTTAGATAGCCTCACCCACCAGAGGGCAGATAGCAGAAGCAAGAAGAACTACAGTACTGCAGCCTGTGGAATGAAAACCACATTCACAGAAAGATAGACAAAATGAAAAGGCAGAGGACCATGTACTGGATGAAGGAAGAAGATAAAAGCCCAGGAAAACAACTAAATGAAGTGGAGATAGGCAACCTTCCAGAAAAAGAATTCAGAATAATGATAGTGAAGATGATCCAGGACCTTGGAAAAAGGATGGAGGCAAAGATCAAGAAGATGCAAGAAATGTTTAACAAAGACCTAGAAGAATTAAAGAACAAACAAACAGAGATGAACAATACAATAAGTGAAATGAAAACTACACTAGAAAGAATCAATAGCAGAATAACTGAGGCAGAAGAATGAATAAGTGACCTGGAAGACAGAATGGTGGAATTCACTGCCACAGAACAGAATAAAGAGACCCACTTCAGACCTAGGGACACATACAGACTGAAAGTGAGGGGATGGAAAAAGATATTCCATGCAAATGGAAATCAAAAGAAAGCTGGAGTAGCAATACTCATATCAGATAAAATAGACTTTAAAATAAAGACTGTTACAAGAGACAAGGAAGGACACTGCATAATGATCAAGGGATCAATCCAAGAAGAAGATTTAACAATTTTAAATATATAGCACCCAACATACAAGCATCTCAGTACATAAGGCAAATGCTAACAGCTATAAAAGTGGAAATCAACAGTAACACAATAATAGTGGGGGACTTTAACAGCTCACTTATACCAATGGACAGATCATCCAAACAGAAAATTAATAAGGAAACACAAGCTTTAAATGACACAATAGACCGGATAGATTTAATTGATATTTATAGGACATTCCATCCAAAAACAGCAGATTACACTTTCTTCTCAAGTGCACATGGAACATTCTCCAGGGTAGATCACATCTTGGGTCACAAATCAAGCCTTGGTAAATTTAAGAAAATTGAAATCCTATCAAGCATCTTTTCCAACCACAATGCTATGAGATTAGAAATCAATTACAAGGAAAAAAAAAGTAAAAAATACAAACACATGGGAGCTAAACAATAAGTTACTAAATAACCAAGAGATCACTGAAGAAATCAAAGAGGGAATCAAAAAATACCTAGAGACAAATTACAACGAAAACACAAGAATCCAAAACCTATGGGATGCAGCAAAAGCAGTTCTAAGAGGGAAGTTTACAGCCATACAAGCCTACCTCAAGAAACAAGAAAAATCTCAAACCATCTAACCTCACACCTAAAGGAACTAGAAAGAAGAACAAACAAAACCCAAAGTTCGCAGAAGGAAAGAAATCACAAAGATCAGAGCAGAAATACGTGAAATAGAAACAAAGAAAACAATAGCAAAGATCAATAAAACTAAAAGCTGGCTCTTTGAGAAGGTAAACAAAATTGATAAACCATTAGCCAGACTCTTCAAGAAAAAGAGGGAGAGGACTCAAATCAGTAAAATTAGAAATGAAAAAGGAGACAGGTACACAGACCTATTAAGATTTAACATTACATTACATGCCCGAGGGCCTCACAGGAGAAGAGGTGAGCAGCCAAAAGAGTGGTGAGGTTTGAGAGGTTACAGACCATCTTAATAGGGGAAGGGAGGGGGTGTGGGCCTCTCAGGCAGACTAAAACGTTCTTAGGAAAGATGGCTCAGCCCTTAGAAGAACAGACGGTCCGAATGGCTATCATTGAAACACCTAGAAACAATAAACGCTGGAGAGGGTGTGGAGAAAAGGGAACCCTCTTGCACTGTTGGTGGGAATGTAAATTGATGCAGTCACTTTGAAGAACAGTGTGGAGGTTCCTTAAAAAATCAAAAAAAAATCAAAAATAGAATTACCATATGATCCAGCAACCCCACTACTGGGCATGTACCCAGAGAAAACCATAGTTCAAAAAGACACATGCACCCCAATGTTCATTGCAGAACTATTTACAATAGCCAGGTCATGGAAACAACCTAAATGCCCATCGACAGACGAATGGATAAAGAAGATGTGGTACATATATACAATGGAATATTACTCAGCCATAAAAAGGAACGAAATTAGGTCATTTGTAGAGACATGGATGGATCTAGAGACTGTCATACAGAGTAAAGTAAGTCAGAAAGAGAAAAACAAATATCATATATTAACGCATATATGTGGAACCTAGAAAAATGGTACAGATGAACCGGTTTGCAGGGCAGAAATAGAGACAGAGATGTAGAGAACAAACGTACGGACACCAAGGGGGGAAAGCAGCAGGGTGGTGTGGTGGTGGTGTGATGAATTGGGTGATTGGGATTGACATGTATACACTAATATGTATAAAATAGGTAACGAATAAGAACCTGCTGTACAAAAAAATAAATAAAATAAAATTCAAAAGTTCAAAAAAATTAAATAAAATGACATACTAGCTGCAGGGTTTTATAAATCCTTAGCTGTACAAATATTCCTTTTCGTTAAATGTGTAGGAAGATCTTGACCGTGATTCACCTCATTCAGGAAGTAAAATCCAATACATTCTTTTTTAACTTTATTGTTTAATTATTGTGCATCAAGGTGCACAATACATTTCTGTTGCTCTGATCACTTTTCATCTGAGGACCACTCACTCGGATGAAACCTTTTAGCACGTAGGCCCTGATGGTACAGGAAGTGAAACCCATGTTGATGTGTCAACGCTTACACCTATTTTTGTTGCCGTGAGTTGGATGGGGTGATATACAAAAGATTTTCTGACATAGATTTCGACAATAGTAAAATTAGACTCTAAAAATGGTAGAAATGAAAAGACAATTTCACAAAAGGAAAGATGTGAATTTCTGAAAAAAAAAAGATTTTAAAGAAGAAAGAAAGGAATACTGTGAAATTCCCCAATCTTTAAATAGAGTTTCTCCGTGGGCTATTTCAACGGATGATGGAGTATATATCACCGATATGGTTAGAATCCACTGCATACCCTCACAATTGTCACCCAGCAGTTGTATTTTGAAATAGCATGGTTCATGGTTTGTCAGAAATTGCATCCTTTAAAACTTAAAACATTAGCTGTCGACACTGAAATTCTTTTAGCACGCACAGAGAACGATTTCGTGCTAGTTCCCTGGGGGCCATGACAAAGGACCACAAACTGGGGGCTTAAAACAGCAGAAATGCATCCTCCCCCATCCTGGAGACCAGACGCCTGAGGTCAAGGTGCCCCAGGGCCGCGCTCCCTCCAGAGGCTCCAGGGGAGGGTCCTTCCCGCCTCTTCCAGCTTCTGGGGGCTCCAGGCGTCCCTGGGCTTGTGGTCACATCCCTCCCGTCTCTGCCTCTGTCTTCCCGGGGCTTCTCCTCTGTGTCTGGGTCTCTCCTCTTCTGTCTCTTAGAAGGGCCTGTCATTGGATGTAGGGCCACCCTCATCCAGGAGGACCTCATCTCAGACCCTTCACTTCATCTCATCTGGAAAGGCCCTGTTTCCAAATAAGGTTCCATTCCCAGGTTCCAGGGGTCAGGATGTGGACATGTTTGGGGGGTCACCACTCAGCTCACCACACCACTGGAGGCCATGCACCCCACTTTCTGGGTGGAGGCTACTGATCCAGTCTCACTGCTGAGGGGCCAGCTGGGGACAGGGCTGTCCCACAACGGGGACCCCCCGGGGGGACCTTGGGGGTGGGCATGGCAGCTGGCACAGAGGCCTCAGCAGGATGTGTGCAGGGGAAGGGGGCAGGGCCCACTGAGAGTGACAAGAAAGAGGAACTGTGTCCCCAGCGGGGCTTGTCCCTGGCTGGCTGTCTCCAACACAAGCTCCATGTTACCAGCGGGGAAGGACTGAGGGGTGGGGCCTAGAAGCAGGACAAATAAACCCATTCTCTTTGCAAGGTACACATGGGGACATAGTTCCAGCCATCACACATCTGGAAATGGCTTTACTTCCAAATCCAAAAGTGAAAGCTGAACAAAAACTCATAGACACGTGAAGGCCTGCCGCTCCAGGCCAGCAGCGCTGCCAACGGCTCCGGGGTCAGACATTTTGCGCTAGTAGGAGTCACCTCCCAACACAGACAAGCCTGGACCAGACCCAGACACTCGAGGACAATCCCACACCCTGCCATGTTGCCCTGTGGTCATGGGGAAAGGTCAGGGTTAAACATCCCCACCTCGATAAACAAGGGGGAGAGGGGTGGAGGGAAGCCCTGGGAGTCTGGGGTTAGCAGGTGCAAACTGTCATATGTGGGATGGATCCACAGCAAGGCCCTCATGGAGAGCCCAGGGAACTGTATCCAATCTCCTGGGATAAACCCTCACGGAAAAGAATATGAAAAAGAAAACCTATATACATACATATATACGGATATATGTATATAACGGGGTCACTTTGCTGTACAGCATTGGAAATCAACTACAGTCCAATAAAAAAGAAATAATGGAAAAAAAAATCCCCACCTCAACAGGACAGAACAGCCCAGGCTGCAGACGGGGGCCGCTTTGGGCCCCCATACCCTGTCCCTCTGTGGCTGCCACCCAGCGGGTGGACCGGCTGCAGCTCAGCCTCCTGATGCTGGGGCCTCTCCCAGGTTAGTCCTAAAAGTCGGTCCTCCCTGGAAGCCCCTGCAAACCCTGCATCCTGGCTGAGGGTGCTCGGCGGGGCCAGGGACACAGACACACGCAGAGAGTGTCCTCGCCGGGCACATGGGGAGCAACGGACCTTCTGGGGCGGTCGGGGAAGGCTGGGGAGGGGCCAACCCTCAGACCCCCAGCCGCCTTCTGCTGATGCCATCATGACCCCAAATGCTGCCTCTGAGCCTGGTTTCATCCGGAAACTCCTGAACATAAAGCAGCACCTACAGCATTTAGGGTCTCTCCCTCCTGCCTCCCCATCACTCTTAGAAGGACTCTGTGGTGACACAGGGCCACCCAGACAACCCGGGGTCATCTCCCAGCCTCAGGGCCGCCCCGACCAGGCAAGGCCCACATCTGCTCAGGCAGCTGCATCCTGTTTCCAGGCTGTGCACCGCTGACTGAAAGCGTACACTGGAATCAGTGTAGAAATTCCCTTTCTTTTCCACCACCAAATCTGAAAAGCTCTATTTTATTTTGTCTTCTTCTTTATTGTATCTTATTTTATTTTACCTTTTTTTCTTTTTTCATATTCTTTTCCATTATACGTCACTACAAGATATTGAGTATTGTTCGCTGTGCAGGACCTTGTAGTTTATCTATTTTACAATATATATAGGAGTGTGTATCTGCTAATCTCAAACTCCTAATTTATCCCTCCCCCCCACGCTGTATTTTACTTTAAAATTTTTAATTTTACCTTCCTTTATTTTATCTCATTTTATTTTGTTTCTGTGGAAAGAACACTTAACATCTACCTTCATAACAGATGCTTAAGTGCATAATACAGTATTGTCCTCCACGGGCACAGTGCTGTAGGGCAGGTCGCTAAACCTCGTTCATCTTCCCAAACCGAGACCCTGTCCCCACTAAACACTGACTCTCCATCCCCCTCCCCCAGGCCCTGGCCCCTACCCTCCTACTGTCTGTCTCTATGAATCTGACGGCTCCAGGGAGCTCCTAATAAGTGGAATCACAGAGCATTTGTGTTTTTGTGACTTTATCTCACTGCGCGTCGTGTCCTCAAGCTTCATCCTTCTTGTAGCCTGTGTCAGAATCTCCTTCCTTTTCCACGCTGTATAATATTCCACAGTATACAAGGACCCCACTCTGTGTATATCTGTTCGTCAAACAATTAAAAGTAGAGCTACTGTATAATCCAGGCATCCCAGGTCTGGTTCTACCTCCCAAATCATTGAAATCAGAATCTCAAAGAGAGAACAGCACCCCCATCCTCACAGTGGCAGGACTCACAACAGCCAAGACGTGGAGACGTCCCAAGGGTCCCCCCAGGATGAATCCATGTCAAAATGCTCAACCTCTGAGTAATCCCTGGGTGACATGCGTGTCCTGCGCCTCCCGGCTGTCCCTGGGCTCCCAGGCAGGATGGTCGACCCCACTGCTGTCCCTACAAACTTTAGGGAAGCAGGGAGCCTGGACTCCACCCACGACCATGGGAAATGTCCGTGGTTCCCACGGCCAACAGGGGCACCAGCGCTGGCCTCCGACTTCCCTAAACTCTGTCATGCGGCCCCCCACCACCGTCCTTCCCCACCCACAAGACCCTCATCCTGTGACGGCCACTTCCACGACTGCCTGCTGCTCTGCTGGGCCCACCGGAGACTCTCTCCTCTTGGTCTTCACCGTGGACTCTCAAAAGCCATGGCAACCCAGGAGACACAGGCTGCTAGCCTTGGGGGGCATCCCTGATCACAACCCCTTCTCCAGGCAAGATGCCCCGACCATACCGTGCCTCCTTCGCCAGAGACATCCACATCCTAATCCCCAGGGCCTCAGAGTATGTTTTGGTACTGGGTGCAAGGGGCTGACCTATATCATTCATGAAAAATCGCTTCTGTTTTCATCATGATTCCTTCTTTGGACCTTGGGTTATTCAGAAATGTCCAGCAGTTGAAGAATCTTCAGTCATCTTTTAGTTCACGGGTTTCCAGCCTAATTCCATGAAGGTCAGAGAGTGTATCCTGAATGTGTCTCATCCTTTGAAATGTGGGAGGTTTCCTGCAGACTCAGGAGATGCTCTGTTTGGGGGCTGTGTGGAGATGATCGTTATGTCTGTGGGGTCCAGAGCACAGATAAGGAAATCTTGGGTGGCCTGAGGCCAAGGGTTGTCCACATACTTCTCTTCACGGTCTCTGTCCCCTGGGGTGCCCGGCTTCAGTAGTTGACGGGAGAGAGAACTCTACAGAGTGGTCCATGTCCATCTGCTCCGGAGAAGGCTCCAGCTGACAGGGGCCGTGGATACGAGTTCCTCCTGGAAGCCACGCGCAGGCCACATTTCATTACAGAGGCCAGTGAGGGTGGCTCCGGACAGAAGGTGTCCTCTAGCAGAGACAACGGTGTCGGTCTGTCCTCTGTGGGACTGGTCAGTATTGCTGAGAAATAACAGGCTAGAACAGGGCGCAGAGAAGAAAAACACAGTGATTGTAGACTCGAGGCTGAGTAGAAACTAGTCCCAGCCGTATGAGTGTCTGGTGACTTCTGTAATGAAGCAGACAGGGCGACTCAAACAATAAACATTTATTCGTTCAGTCCTGGAGGCTGGACGTCCACGATCAAAGTGTGGGCAGGGCTGGTCCCTCCTGAGGCCTTGCTCCTGGACGTGTAGACGGCCGTCTCCTCCCTGTGTCCTCACAGGGTCGTCCCTCTGTGTGTGTCTGTGTCCTGATCTCCTCTTCTTATAAGGACCCCAGTCCTATGGGATCAGGACCCACCCTAGTGACCTCATTGTACCTTCATCCTCTCCTTAAAGACCCCATCTCCAAATACAGCCCCATTCTGAGGTCCTGGGGGTCAGGATGCCAAGATATGAACTTTTTGGGGGAATACAATTTGGTCCATAGCAGGGGGAACCTCAGAGAATATAACCCATTCCTTGAGAACAAGGAGCCCTCTTATCACAGTGTAATGAGTAGGCTTTTAAATAGTTAATATTAGCAGTTTTTGAAAAATAAACTCATATTAAATATATTGAAAGGAAGCCACACTTCAGCTCATTACAGTCTCTCCTCATAAACTAACAACTCTCAGGAAGTGATTCCTGAATATATTTGGGTGAGACTTCTTTTTTAAACTTGTTTTTCTAAAAAGACGTATTATAAAAATATGTAAAATCCCCTCCAGTGACCCATTCCACCACCACCCCCAGGGACCCCACCGTGAAAAAGAGGAACCTTTTCCGTCCACTGCGGCTCTGCCTTTGGGCTCCGAGTTTCGTAACCTTTGTGCAGTTAATTACATCTGCAGATGACAAGTTACCGTTAGAGGCAGCCTGCTGGGTCCCTGGAGGGTTGGGGACTGTGTCTGTTGCAGGGCTGGCGGGGGGACAGACAGTAGGGTCACCAAGAGAGTGGGAAGCTGTCTTTCTACTCCCGTTCCTGTGTGGACCTTTCTCCGAAGGGGCAACCTCCCGTGCCCCGGAGTGAGGGTCCCCAGCGCCCAGCTCAAACAAGCTGCAAGGGGCCTGCTCACCCAAGACCGCCACCCTCCCGGCAGCCACCGTAAGTCACGGGACAAGGTGGGGGGGGGCAGGAAGGACAGGGTCCCCCAGGGATGAGCCGGGAGGCAGGGGGACGTGTGTCTCCATTTTAACGATGCCATTTAATTGCGGGCAAAGGGCTCACGTCACATCAGCTCACTTTAGGGCTGTGTTATTTTAACCCGGGCACCCCGAAGTCCTAAAAGTATTTGTGGGGTTTGCCGAGAGAGGACAGGGGCTGCAGAGGCGTCGTGAGACTAGGGTGGCGGTGCTGGCAATGGTTGAGACTTCCATGGAAAACCCCCATTCTTCCACATCCTAAGGTGCTATTCTTGTCATTTCTGTTGACATGGAAACTGAGGGTCTGAGTTAAGGAACTTGTCCAAAACCCAGATCCAGAGAGCCGCAGAGGCGGGTGCCGGCAGCTGCACGCACGTGGCTACCATGGAATGGCCAAGCGTTGGCTGAGGCAGGAGGTGAGGGCTCCGTAGGCGCCCTCCTCTGGAATTCTGTCCCCTGTGTGGGTACGCACTGCTTCCTGGTGCGTGAGTCGTCACTCTTTTGGTGGCAAACAACAGAAACTTGGCTCATGCTAGCCGAGGCCAACGTGGAAGTTGTCGAATTGGATAATTAGGAATGTCAGGGCAGCTTCAGGCACGGCTGGATCCAGGGGCTCATGTGGTTGCCTGCTCCCGTTTCCTCTCTTGTCCCAGATTTCAGCTCCGCCATCCTCTGTCTCCCTCGTAGGCTTTAGTGGCCCTGGAGGAAATGCCAGTCACTCCGTGGAGGGAAAGAGGGTCCCGGCAGCCCCAACCCCCATCTTTACAGAGCAGAACTCACAGGGAAAGGAGACAGCCTCTCTCTCCCAGCACCTCTAGAGGGTTCTGACTGGCCCTGCCAGGGTCAAATGACCAGCCCTGGAATGATGTCTAAGGACAGAGAGGGAAATCTGTGATGGGCCAGGCTTCGGCTACTTCTCACTCTTGTGTGGTTGACAGTGCCTCGGACCAGAGGCTCAGAGTGGGACAGGTTCCAGAGGAAGAAGGGATACTAGACACCAGGTCCCCTGCAGCAGGGGGATGTGAGGAGGGTTCTGGACACCAGGTTCACTGCAGGGGGGGACGTGAGGGGGGTTCTGGACATCAGGTTCACTGTGGGGGGGACGTGGGGGGGTTCTGGACACCAGGTTCACTGTGGGGGGGACGTGAGGGGGGTTCTGGACACCAGGTTCACTGCAGGGGGGACGTGGGGGGTTCTGGACACCAGGTTCACTGCAGGGGGGGACGTGAGGGGGGTTCTGGACACCAGGTTCACTGCAGGGGGGGACGTGAGGGGGGTTCTGGACACCAGGTTCACTGCAGGGGGGACGTGGGGGGGTTCTGGACACCAGGTTCACTGCACGGGGGACGTGGGGGGGTTCTGGACACCAGGTTCGCTGTGCGGGGGGGACGTGAGGGGGTTCTGGACACCAGGTTCACTGCAGGGGGGACGTGGGGGGTTCTGGACACCAGGTTCACTGTGGGGGGGACGTGAGGGGGGTTCTAGACACCAGGTTCACTGCAGGGGGGACGTGAGGGGGTTCTGGACACCAGGTTCACTGCGGGGGTGGGGGGAGTGACATGGAGGTTTCTGGACACCTGGTCCGCTACAGCAGGGGGACATGAGGGGGGTTCTGGACACCAGGTTCACCGCAGGGGGGGAGTGACATGGGGGGTTCTGGACACCCGGTCTGCTGCAGCAGGGGGATGTGAGGGTGTTTCTGGACACCAGGTTCACTGCAGGGGGGACGTGAGGAGGTTCTGGACACCAGGTTCACTGCAGGGGGGACGTGAGGGGGTTCTGGACACCAGGTTCACTGCAGGGGGGACGTGGGGGGGTTCTGGACACCAGGTTCACTGCACGGGGGACGTGGGGGGGTTCTGGACACCAGGTTCGCTGTGCGGGGGGGACGTGAGGGGGTTCTGGACACCAGGTTCACTGCAGGGGGGACGTGGGGGGTTCTGGACACCAGGTTCACTGTGGGGGGGGACGTGAGGGGGGTTCTAGACACCAGGTTCACTGCAGGGGGGACGTGAGGGGGTTCTGGACACCAGGTTCACTGCGGGGGTGGGGGGAGTGACATGGAGGTTTCTGGACACCTGGTCCGCTACAGCAGGGGGACATGAGGGGGGTTCTGGACACCAGGTTCACCGCAGGGGGGGAGCGACATGGGGGGTTCTGGACACCCGGTCTGCTGCAGCAGGGGGATGTGAGGGTGTTTCTGGACACCAGGTTCACTGCAGGGGGGACGTGAGGAGGTTCTGGACACCAGGTTCACTGCAGGGGGGACGTGAGGGGGTTCTGGACACCAGGTTCACTGCAGGGGGGACGTGAGGGGGGTTCTGGACACCAGGTTCACTGCAGGGGGGGAGTGACATGGGGGTTCTGGACACCAGGTCCACTGCAGTGGGGGGACAGGAGGGGTGGCTGGTTAACTTGTCCGAAGTCACAGGCCTAGGGCTGGTCACCTTGTACGCCACTGCCTTCCTTCCGTTCGTCCAGCACGCCTCCATGTGTCCATTCACTCTGCGTTTATGGAGACCGTTCTCGTGTCATCCGTCCCCTCACTCCTCATTTATCAGGAACGTCCTTGTGTCCGACTTAAACTCAGGACAGAGCTGTCCATGTTCCATGCAAGGCCCTTCATCCCTCTGTGCCTCGGTTTCCCCATTTGTAAACGGAAAACAGTAGGGCTTGTCTCCCGAGGGAGGGTCTAGGAGGACCATTTGCACACATGCAGGGCGATTCTTTCCAAGGAAAGGGAGACGCAGCCCGAGGGCTCAGGGAACGTGGCCCGAGGTTTCCACGTCATCCCCCGGGTGCAGGGCCAGGAAGGATGCTGACTGTGGCCTTGGTACAGAAGGAAATGAGAACAATGCCAGCCCCTGGGAATCTCGGCCCATCCACAGCGGCTTCCAGGACGAAGCTTTGCGCAATCAGCCAAGATGCTCAGGCCACCCTTCCTCCTGTTCAGGTCCTGGCTGAGATTCACTCAGCTGTGGGGAACCACAGACCTGAAGACGTGGGCGGTCAACTCCAGATACACTGGCAGTGACCCGAGGGGTGAGGACGCTGGGATACAGGGACGAACGTCTCAGAATGGGAGGTGAGCAGAGAACTAGGAGTTCACGGGGCAAAGGGCCAACTACACACAGGGAAGCACAGCAGAGGCCTCCTCAGGCTTTTCCCTGCGATGTATGAGGCCTTTTTTAAAGTTGAGCTATAATTCACACACCATACAATTAACCCTTTTAAAGTCAATAATACAGGGGCATTTAGCACATTCACAATATTGTGCAGCCATCACCTCTGTCCAGTTCCAGAAAATTCTTATCCCCCCAAAAGGAGACCCTGTCCCCACTGAGTAATCAGTCCTCATTCCCAACTCCCTGTGGACTCTGGCAACCAAAAATCTGTTTTTTGCCTCTGTGGATTTGATGATACTGGACATTTCACATAAATGGAATAATAAAATATGTGTCCTCCGGTGTCTGCTTCTCTCACTGAGCATCGTGTGTTCAAGGTCCATCCACATTGTAGCCTGGGTCAGAGCTTCACTCCTTTTCATGGCTGAGTCATATTCCATCTTGTGGATGGACCCCATGCTGTGTATCCACCCACCCATCCATCCATCCATCCATCCACCCACCCATCCACCCATCCATCCACCCAACCATCCACCCATCCATCCATCCATCCATCCATCCACATCCATCCATCCATCCATCCATCCACCCATCCACCCATCCACCCATCCACCCATCCATCCATCCATCCATCCATCCATCCATCCATCCACCCACCCATCCACCCATCCACTCATCCACCCACCCAACCATCCAACCATCCATCCATCCATCCACCCACGCATCCACCCATCCACCCATCCACCTACCCAACCATCCAAACATCCATCCATCCATCCATCCATCCATCCATCCATCCATCCATCCATCCATGGACACTTGGGCTGTTTCCACCCTTCGTTGTCAATACTATGGCTATGAACATGTGTGTACATGTTTCCGTGTGGTCATACGCTTTTAATTCTCTTGAACTTCTACCTAGGAGGGTAAGTGCTCGATCACATGGTGACTCTACATTTAACTAATTGAGGAACCACCAGACTGTTTCTACGAGGCAATTTGTAAAGAGTGAGGAGTTGAAGGGGACACAGGACGAGCTCTATCCTCGGTCCAAGGCCCCCGGCTTCCCACCTCATCTGGGGCCACCCTTCACACTAGGAACTGTCGGGCCACCCCTCAGTCTAGCCTGGCTCTCAGACCCCAGACTTGTATTGAAATGCTGACCATAATAATCGATGTATTAAGTAGTTTGTCCTGGGAGGGACCACATAAATCTATGTGTGTGGGTGATCCCATCAATCTCAGAACAGTCCTTTGGGTTATCACCACCCGTTTCTTGGGTTGAGTCATGTCCCCCCAAATTCACGTCTGTCCACAGCCTCCAAACAGGACCTTATTTGGAAACAGGGTCTCTGCAGGTGAGATGAAGTAAAGGACCTGAGATGTGGTCGTCCTGGAGGAGGGTGGCCCTACATCTAATGACAGGGTCCTTCTAAGAGACAGAAGAAGAGAGACCCAGACACAGAGGAGCAGCCCCGGGAAGATGGAGGCAGAGACGGGAGGGATGCGTCCACGAGCCCAGGGACGCCTGGAGCCCCCAGAAGCTGGAAGAGGCGGGAAGGACCCTCCCCTGGAGCCTCTGGAGGGAGCACAGCCCTGGGACACCTTGACCTCAGAGGTGTGGTCTCCAGGATGGGGGAGGATGGATGCTTTAAGCTCCCCGTTTGGGGTGTTTGGTTCCGGCAGCCCCAGGACACGGACCCATATTGACAAGTTTCCATTCTGTCCACGGGCGCTGGGAATCCACAGTCACCTGCTCGCACTTTCTACTGTAAACTAGAGCCCCTGCCTTCACCACTGATTTATCTATTTTTACTTTCTGGCCCAGCAAGGAATCCCAGGCTCGTGGGCACTGCCATTCCCTGCCACCCGTGACTCAGCCTGGAATTAGCCATTTCCTGACCCTGAATTGTCACCCTCAGGTCCTGCATCTCCTTCTGGGGTTGGTGGCTCAGCTTTCCTATGGAAAGGTGGCACCCCACTGACCTCATCTCTTCCCCAGTAAACAGCTTCCAAGCTCCACCCGTTTTTCCGTTTACTCATTTCCAGACCTAACCCTTGCGGGGGAGGGGTGGGGCAATGTCTGACCGTGCATCTCAAAACGTGTGCGTTCATTTTGTTTATGAACCAGACACACACGGGTGGTGAATCCTTCTACTCATTCTTAGCAAAGGGCAATGTCTTTCTTATGTTCCAGATGAAAACCAGAATTCAATTTGCAAGCCCTGAAATGTTCTTCTCAGGCCCCCATGGGTCATTTTGGACCCTCTCTGGGGGATGGGGTTCTTCCTTGGAGACCCTCACTCCAGGTCGTCTCTGATTCGCCGGGTACCCTCATAGGTTTTGGTGTGTGGTCTGCTCAGCCCGGAAGACCCCCATCTCTGACCTTCTCCACCTGTGCCTGGGGGCTTGGGGGCAGGGAACCCAAGTGGGAGGCGTGTCTGTGAAGTTTCATGTCTGATGCAGCTCACTGTCCAAGAGGGCTTATTATGGTGACTTCATTTAAAATATCCTTTTTGCAGGGGGGCACAAAGCAGTTCCTAAAAAGTCGCCAAGACCTGCATGTGTGTCTGTGCTTATCGGCATTTTAGGGGAGATCTTCCACTTTACCAAGAGAGAGGTTTCCACAACATCTCCAGAGCAGGAAAAAGTGCATGTCACACCTCGGGGTTCTGGTCACCAGGGGTCTGAATCGAGACACCAAGGATGGAGCCCCTCTTTGGGCTCAGGCAGGAGCGAGATGGCAGAAGTACTTTGGTCCCTTCTCAGAGGTTCCTTCGATGGTTTTCTCCTTGGCACCTGGGCAGGTCACACTGATAGCAGTTGGATGAGAGGAATCATCCCGAATATGATGAAATGGTTGTATGGCTAGTCAGTAGCCTAGAGAAGGCATTTGAGGGACCATCTTTAAATAGAGGGGAGCTATTAGTAAATCAAGGGTGTACACCTCTCTCTCTGTAGGTCTGTCTCTGTCTCTCTGACCCCCTGTCTCTACTGATCTGTTAAGCAAGTCTCTCCACGTTGTTCACAGCTGGCGCTCTGGTTCACCCACGGAAGGAGCGCTTTTGAATCTCACAGTACGTGCCACTTGCGAACTCCTATTTCCCAGCAGGGCCCCAGCCAACACCCCCCAGGCCAGCTCTTGTCTCTTCTGTACAGACTGTCAGTTCGTGTTCTTACCGCTTAATTAATGCATCCACCTCAGGTTGCTTCCTGCCTCACAGACAGGCTGAATGTGCAGGTGTGATTCAGCCAAGACCGCTGAGAGGTGCAGCTTGTCATGCAAAATACCCCATTGTCATGCAAAAGAAAAGCAGAGGCTTTTTGCTTTGGGCAGAATGTGGTCTCTGGCTACTTTGGTGTCACCCAGAGCTCGGAGAGCAAGACACAGGAGGCCAAGAACACCGGGCTGGAGCGTGCAGGAGGTGGATGAAAATCACCTGTGTGTAGACGGCCAGCGGCATGCAAATCACCTGGGATGGGCTGTGTGCAGATTGTGTAATCAAAGGGAAAATAAACGGAGGGACGGAGATAAGAGCCCCGCTTGTGTGTTTGCACTTAGCGGGGAGCGTCCTCGCCCTGCGGGCTGAGGGTTCTGCTGCGAACACAGAGGGACAGACGCCCCGTCTGTCTTCCGCCGCCCACAGCTGCCCCGTCTCTGCTGCTCCATTCTCACCTTGAAGCTGGCAGAACCTAGCGTCCCCTTAGGGGCGAAACAAGGTAATGGGAGTCTTGGGGCTACAAAGACGGGGAACGTGGAGGGTGTGGAGGCTTGAAGGCATCAGGTCCCCCTCAAGAAAGTGCGGTTCCCACCTCCAAGTGAGCAGACGGCCACAGAGGATGCAAGCACCCTCTTATAACGCCCAGCGTGGAAGAGAGTTCCCATTTCAGATTCTCACTGGTGTGTGGTGGTGCTGTTTGGAGATCTTAGTCATTCTGATAGCTGCCAGGTGGTGTCTCGTTCTCGTGGTGGTAATTTACAATTCCCTGACAGGTGTCCGACGGGCAACATGCTTCCCTGTGCCTCGTTGCCATCGGTACATAGTCTCTGATGAAGTGGAGTCTTTGGCCCATTTTTATATTGGGTTGTTTGTTTTTCCTATTGTTGATTTTTAAGAGCTCTTTGTATATTGTGGATTCTGGTCTTTTTTTTTTTTCAGATGTGTCTTTTGCAAATATGTTCTCCCAGTCTATGTCTTGTCTTCTTATTCTATTGACAGGGTCATTTGCAGAGCACACTTTTTTTTTTAATTTTGACAAAGTCCAGCTTATCCGTGATTTCTTTCATGGATTGTGCCTTTGGTGTTGTATCTAAAAATATCTGATTGGGGCTTCCCTGGTGGCGCAGTGGTTGAGAGTCTGTCTGCCGATGCAGGGGACACTGGTTTGTGCCCCGGTCCGGGAAGATCCCACGTGCCACGGAGCGGCTGGGCCCGTGAGCCTGTGCATCTGGAGCCTGTGCTCCGCGGCGGGAGAGGCCACAACAGTAAGAGGCCCACGTACCACAAAAAAAAAAAAAAAAATCTGATTGAAATATGCAATCAGATATTCAGATTCCCATGCCCAAGATCATGTAGGTTTCCTCCTGCATTATGTTGCAGAAGTGTTATAGTTTTGTGTTCTACATGTAGGTCTGTGGTCCATTTTGAGTTAATTACTGTGAAGGGAGCAAGGTCTGTGTCTAGATTCCTTTTTTTTTTTTGCACGTGGATGTGAGTTGTTTCAACACCATCTGTTGAAGAGACTATCTTCGCTCCATTGTATTGCCTTTGCTTTTTTGTCAAAGATCAGTTGACCGTATTTATGGTGTCTACTTCTGGACTCCCTATTGTGTTCCACTGATAAATTTCTCTATGCTTTCACCAACACTACACTGCCTTTAAAAAAAAATTACCTAGAATATTCCTAAAAGGTCATGATTCTCTTTTTTTAATTGAAGTATAGTTGATGTACAATATTATGTAAGTTACAGGTGTACAATCTAGTGATTCACAATTTTTAAAGGCTATACTCTGTTTATAGTTATTATAAAATATTGGCTATATCCCCTGTGCTGTACAGTATATCCTTGCAGCTTATTTTATTTTTTTATATTTTTAAGGGGTTAGAGAAACTTTACTTCTCTCTGCTGCAGGAAAACCCACCATAGCTTATCTTTTTTTTTTTTTTTGTCCTTTTCCTATTTATTTATTTATATAGTTGCAGCACCTGGGATCTTTGCTGCAGTGTGAGGGATCCTTAGCTGAGGCATGCATGTGGGATCTAGTTCCCGGACCAGGGATCGAACCCGGGCCCCCTGCATTGGGAGTTCAGGGTCTTATCCACTGTGCCACCAGGGATGTCCCCACAACAGCTTATTTTATACATCGTAATTTGTACCTTTTGCTCCCCCATCCCTGTATTGCCCCTCCCCGCTTCCCTCTCCCCCCATCTTGCTTCCTGTAGCGTTAGAGTAAGTCTTGAAGTCAGGGAGTGTCAGTCCTCCAATTTTGTTCTTCTCCTTCCATCGTGTGTTGCCTATTCTGGGGTTTTTGCCTCTCTCTATAGACTCCAGAATCATTCGGTCTAAATCCACCTCTTGTAACGAGGTGTTAGGATTGCAGGCATCTCTGCGGTGCCCCAAACAAGCCCCTTAAGGCAAGGCTTACAGCCCCAGTTGGGGAGACAGTGAGGTTCAGGTGGGTGAGTGAGCTCAGGGACATCTCAGATACAATTGCTTTACAAGAGTTTGGGATTTTACGTTGTGTTTTCTTGGATCGTACCATGCGTTTGCTCAGCAGACACAGAGCCTCTGCAAAGAGCAGACACACTGACAATCCCTGTGGGTGATGGCACATGAGGAATAGTGACAATACAGCCTGGGGAACAGAAAATAACAAACATTGGACTTCCCTGGTGGTCCAGTGGTTAAGACTCTGCGCTCTCAGTAAAGGGTGCGCAGGTTCGATTGCTGGTCGGGGAACTAAGATCCCACATGCCTCGCGGCACAGCCAACAAACAAACAAACCAGAATTCCCATCACATATCAACAGCTGCTACCATCATGCTAACAAGACAGAGTTCTGAGTGGCCCAATGGCGGGTCAGTCTTGGTTTCCGAAAAGGAAACGCCAGTGTGAGAGCATGAGAAAGGCACTCAACCTCTGTGGCCGTGATGAGGGTGTGACTTGAAACTTCAGTGAGATGCCACTTATTGCCCATCAGATGGAAAAGATGAGACAGGCCGCTGACAGATTTTTGGTGACAACTTGAGGAATGAATACCCCACCTCCGTCCCCCTACCCTTGTTCTATTTCCTGCAAATTCAAATTGGCACCATGTGTGGGAAGGATATTTGGTGATGGCCTCTCTGTTTCTATCTTCTGGAAGACACTGTAGAGAACTGGTATCATTGCTTCCTTCAGGGTTTGGTAGAATTCATCGTGAGCCCATCTGGACCTGGTGCTTTCTGCTTTGGAAGGTTATTAATTATTGATTCAATTTCTCTCATAGATATAGACCTATTCAAATGGCCTATTTCTCCGGGTGCCTTTTGGCATATTGTGTCGAGGAAGTGGTCCATTTCACCTAGGTAATCAAATTTGTGGGCGTAGAATTGTTCATGTTATCCCTTTAACCTCCTTTTAACGTCCGTGGGATCGGTAGTGATGTCCCCTCATTGATTTCTGATATTTGTAATTTGTGTCTTCTCCCTTTTTTTCTTAGTTAGCCTGACTAGAGGTTTATCAATTTTATTGATCTCTTCAAAGAACCGGCTTTTGATTTCTTTTTCTCTCCTCAATTGATTTTGTTTTCAATTTCATCGATTTCTGCTCTCGTTTTTATTATGTCTTTTCTTCTGCTCACTTGGGATTTAAAAGGCTCTTCTTGTTCTAGTTTTCTAAGGCGGAAGCTTAGAGGGTAGGTTTTAGATCTTTCTTCCTTTCCAACACATGCATGCAATTTAAAAAGTGCACACACTTTGTTTCAGCACCACTACTCCTAGGAATCTGTCTTAGAAGACGTTATCACATGCTTGCACAGAAATGCTTGCAGAGGTGCGAGTCAGCACAGTCTGAAGTTCAGGTAATCCTTCCGAATGCCCACAGCCTGGGGAGCAGGGTGAAATACACCACAGAGCATTCCAGCGTGGAAAATGGCAGAGAGGAACTTTATGTAAGTTCGAAGTGGGAACGTTGGGACAGGTGATATGTACAGCATGCAGGTTAAAACTCCTATCTGTGTGGGTGCATGCGCATACACGTGCGTGTGTGTCATGTACACCGAGACGTGTCTGCAAGGATGCTACACAGCAAATATATCCCAATGGTCAACTCTGGGCAGGGTGGGGGGTGAGGGGGCTTGTCCTGAAGGGGAAAAGCATGAGGTCAAACACAAATACTGTTGTTTCTTTTTATTCCTTGACCCAGAGCAAATATGTGTCTGCTCTATAATTGGAATGTCTAAACACTTAAGCAATGTTGTGACTCTTTGGAGCCTGGAAGCTCAGTAGAGGCTACCTCTGCCTCTCCTTGGGCTGGGGGAACTCAGGAAGCTGCACAGAAGAGACAGCTTTGACCCTGGTCTTGTTGGGATGAGTTGGGGTCCAGTGGGGAAGGACCAACAGGAATGCAAAGGGAGCCCTGTGCAGGGGAAGGTGCAGAGTGTGAGGCTTCTGGTATGTACCTCAAAGGCGTCTTGATATCCTCAACTTTCTCCCTGGCCCTCTGCTTCTCCAGCTCCTGCCCTCTCTGGTC